>NC_091348.1:3245186-3266944 GCF_038502225.1 Cherax quadricarinatus
TCTGAGACCAGGCCTCATGGTGGATCAGGGTCTGATCAACCAGGCTGTTACTGCTGGCCGCACACAAGCTGACGTACGAACCACAGCCCGGTTGGTCAGGTACTGACTTTAGGTGCCTGTCCAGTGCCTTCTTGAAGACAGCCAGGGGTCTATTGGTAATCCCCCTTATGTATGCTGGGAGGCAATTGAACAGTCTTGGGCCCCGGACACTTATTGTGTTGTCTCTCAGTGTACTCGTGGCACCCCTGCTTTTCATCGGGGGAATGTTGCATCTCCTGCCGAGTCTTTTGCTTTCATAGGGAGTGATTTTCGTGTGCAGGTTTGGTACCAATCCCTCCAGGACCTTCCAAGTGTATATTATCATGTATCTCTCTCGCCTGCATTCGAGGGAATACAGATCAAGGACCTTCAACCGTTCCCAGTAGTTTAGGTGCCTTATCGTACTTACGTGTGCCGTGAAAGTTCTTTGTACACTCTCCAGGTCTGCAATGTCGCCAGCCTTGAAGGGGGCCGTTAGTGTACAGCAGTATTACAGCCTAGAGAGAACAAGCGATTTGAAGTGTGTCATCATGGGCTTGGCGTCCCTAGTTTTGAAGGTTCTCATTATCCATCCTATCATTTTCCTAGCGGATGAGGTAGATACATTGTTGTGGTCTTTGAAGGCGAGATCCTCTGACATTATCACTCCCAGGTCCTTCACATTACTTTTCCGCTCTATTGTATGGTTAGAATTTGTTGTATACCCTGACACATTTTTAATTTCTTCAAGTTTCCCATATCTGAGTAGTTGAAATTTCTCCTCGCTGAACTTCATATTGTTTTGAGTGGCCCATACGAAGATTTGGTTGATGTCCGCTTGGAGTCTCACAGTGTCTTCGATGGAAGTCACTGCCATGGTAATCCGAGTGTCATCCACAAAGGAAGACATGGAGCTATGGCTTACATCTCTAGGTCAGAAATGAGGATGAGGAATACCTGGAGTTTACCTGGAGAGAGTTCCGGGGGTCAATGCCCCCACAGCCCGGTCTGTGACCAGGCCTCCTGGTGGATCAGAGCCTGATCAACCAGGCTGTTGCTGCTGGCTGCACGCAAACCAACGTACGAGCCACAGCCCGGCTGGTCAGGAACCGACTTTAGGTGCTTGTCCAGTGCCAGCTTGAAGACTGCCAGGGGTCTGTTGGTAATCCCCCTTATGTATGCTGGGAGGCAGTTGAACAGTCTCGGGCCCCTGACACTTATTGTATGGTCTCTTAACGTGCTAGTGACACCCCTGCTTTTCATTGGGGGGATGTTGCATCGTCTGCCAAGTCTTTTGCTTTCGTAGTGAGTGATTTTCGTGTGCAAGTTCGGTACTAGTCCCTCTAGGATTTTCCAGGTGTATATAATCATGTATCTCTCCCGCCTGCGTTCCAGGGAATACAGGTTTAGGAACCTCAAGCGCTCCCAGTAATTGAGGTGTTTTATCTCCGTTATGCGCGCCGTGAAGGTTCTCTGTACATTTTCTAGGTCAGCAATTTCACCTGCCTTGAAAGGTGCTGTTAGTGTGCAGCAATATTCCAGCCTAGATAGAACAAGTGACCTGAAGAGTGTCATCATGGGCTTGGCCTCCCTAGTTTTGAAGGTTCTCATTATCCATCCTGTCATTTTTCTAGCAGATGCGATTGATACAATGTTATGGTCCTTGAAGGTGAGATCCTCCGACATGATCACTCCCAGGTCTTTGACGTTGGTGTTTCGCTCTATTTTGTGGCCAGAATTTGTTTTGTACTCTGATGAAGATTTAATTTCCTCGTGTTTACCATATCTGAGTAATTGAAATTTCTCATCGTTGAACTTCATATTGTTTTCTGCAGCCCACTGAAAGATTTGGTTGATGTCCGCCTGGAGCCTTGCAGTGTCTGCAATGGAAGACACTGTCATGCAGATTCGGGTGTCATCTGCAAAGGAAGACACGGTGCTGTGGCTGACATCCTTGTCTATGTCGGATATGAGGATGAGGAACAAGATGGGAGCGAGTACTGTGCCTTGTGGAACAGAGCTTTTCACCGTAGCTGCCTCGGACTTTACTCTGTTGACGACTACTCTCTGTGTTCTGTTAGTGAGGAAATTATAGATCCATCGACCGACTTTTCCTGTTATTCCTTTAGCACGCATTTTGTGCGCTATTACGCCATGGTCACACTTGTCGAAGGCTTTTGCAAAGTCTGTATATATTACATCTGCATTCTTTTTGTCTTCTAGTGCATTTAGGACCTTGTCGTAGTGATCCAATAGTTGAGACAGACAGGAGCGACCTGTTCTAAACCCATGTTGCCCTGGGTTGTGTAACTGATGGGTTTCTAGATGGGTGGTGATCTTGCTTCTTAGGACCCTTTCAAAGATTTTTATGATATGGGATGTTAGTGCTATCGGTCTGTAGTTCTTTGCTGTTGCTTTACTGCCCCCTTTGTGGAGTGGGGCTATGTCTGTTGTTTTTAGTAACTGTGGGACGACCCCCGTGTCCATGCTCCCTCTCCATAGGATGGAAAAGGCTCGTGATAGGGGCTTCTTGCAGTTCTTGATGAACACGGAGTTCCATGAGTCTGGCCCTGGGGCAGAGTGCATGGGCATGTCATTTATCGCCTGTTCGAAGTCATTTGGCGTCAGGATAACATCGGATAGGCTTGTGTTAACCAAATTTTGTGGCTCTCTCATAAAAAATTCATTTTGATCTTCGACTCTCAGTCTGGTTAGCGGCTTGCTAAAAACTGAGTCATATTGGGACTTGAGTAGCTCACTCATTTCCTTGCTGTCATCTGTGTAGGACCCATCTTGTTTAAGTAGGGGCCCAATACTGGACGTTGTTCTCGACTTTGATTTGGCATAGGAGAAGAAATACTTTGGGTTTCTTTCGATTTCATTTATGGCTTTTAGTTCTTCCCGCGATTCCTGACTCCTATAAGATTCCTTTAGCTTAAGTTCGATGCTTGCTATTTCTCTGACCAGTGTCTCCCTACGCATTTCAGATATATTGACCTCTTTTAGCCGCTCTGTTATTCTTTTCCGTCGCCTGTAAAGGGAGCGCCTGTCTCTTTCTATTTTACATCTACTCCTCCTTTTTCTTAGAGGAATAAGCCTTGTGCATACATCGAGTGCCACCAAGTTAATCTGTTCTAGGCATAAGTTGGGGTCTGTGTTGCTTAGTATATCTTCCCAGCTTATATCGGTTAGGACTTGGTTTACTTGGTCCCACTTTATGTTTTTGTTATTGAAGTTGAATTTGGTGAATGCTCCCTCGTGACTAGTCTCATTATGTCGGTCTGGGGCTCCACGCATACATGTCTGAACCTCAATTATGTTGTGATCTGAGTATATTGTTTTTGATATGGTGACATTTCTTATCAGATCATCATTGTTAGTGAAGATGAGGTCTAGTGTATTCTCCAGTCTAGTAGGCTCTATTATTTGCTGGTTTAAATTGAATTTTGTGCAGAGATTTAAAAGCTCGTGTGAGTGTGAGTTTTCATCAGAGCTGCCTCCTGGTGTTATTACTGCAACAATATTATTTGCTATATTCCTCCATTTTAGGTGCCTTAAGTTGAAATCCCCCAGGAGCAAGATGTTGGGTGCAGGAGCTGGAAGATTTTCCAGACAGTGGTCAATTTTTAACAGCTGTTCCTGGAATTGCTGGGATGTTGCATCCGGAGGCTTGTAGACTACCACAATGACTAGGTTTTGGTTCTCGACCTTTACTGCTAAAACTTCCACTACATCATTTGAGGCATTAAGCAGTTCTGTGCAAACAAGTGACTCTGCAATGTACAGGCCAACCCCCCCCCCCCCTTTTGCCTGTTCACTCTGTCACATCTGTATAGGTTGTAACCTGGGATCCATATTTCGTTGTCCAAGTGATCCTTTATGTGGGTCTCAGTGAAAGCCGCGAACATTGCCTTTGCCTCTGCAAGCAGTCCACGGATGAAAGGTATTTTGTTGTTTGTTGCTGGCTTTAGACCCTGTATATTTGCAAAGAAGAATGTCATCGGACTGGTGGTATTGTTGGTACTGGGGGGGGATTTTTTTTCCGGCATTAGTATCTGTATCTGTTGGTTTGGAGTGGAGGCCATCGACTGTGGTTCCACTCCAGGAATGACTGGATTTGGTGTACGATTTCTGCCATTTCCTGCCAGTTTTTTTTCCTTCCTGGCACTAAAAAACCTCTCCCTCTTGAGTGGCTGTGGCTACCCAGGTTTTCCCATGGCCTGGATGTTTTGTATCTTTTTGTCCCCTTTAGATGGTGTGCCTGGCAATTTAAGTTATAGCACAGTCTTTCCTGTACTGAAGAGGTACACATTTCAGGGTGAAAAAGCTTACAGGAAGGGAGTTTGCATTTTCCTGTTGTCATATGGGCATGGCATTTTCTAGGGTGGTCATAGTTGCACGTCCCATCTGTTTTTCCAGATTTCCCATGCCTGCAGATACCAAGTGCATAGTATGTGCACAGGCTTGGTTTCCGTTTGCCTTGGGTTTCTGTGACTGTATTCCCTGTTGGTGCATGTTTCCCTGTCTTACTCCTATCCTCCCTAGCACCAACAATGGAGCTCCCACCAGTTGTTTTTGGTAATATATCCTCACTATTGCTAGTGGAGTCCTCTTGTTTGCTATTTCCTGCGGTATTTCTAGTTTGCAATATTGGTTTTATCTTATCTTTGACTACACTTGTTTCCCTACTATGGCTCCTGTCCCCTATGAGGTCATTTATATGTATTCCTTCCTGCGTATAATTCCCGACTACCTGGACAAAATCTCCAGCTTCACCATTACTGTCTCCCAGGACAGCACCTCCAGCTTCACCATTACTGTCTCCCAGGACAGCACCTCCAGCTTCACCATTACTGTCTCCCAGGACAGCACCTCCAGCTTCACCATTACTGTCTCCCAGGACAGCACTATCAGCCCCCCATTACTGTCTCCCAGGACAGCACCTCCAGCTTCACCATTACTGTCTCCCAGGACAGCACTATCAGCCCCACATTTACTGACTACCAGGTTTTCACCTCCAGCCTTACAGTTTCCTCTTTGAATACTTGTGATTTTAGTCCACAGATTTATCAAGGGCAGTACCATTGGACTTTTTATGTTCCCACCTGTTGTAAAAAGCTTCCAGGTTTTCTATGAAAGCAGCTTTGATGTTGCAATTCCTCTTTTAACCCTTTCAGGGTCCAAGGCCCAAATCTGGAGTCACGCACCAGTGTCCAAGAATTTTCAAAAAAAAAATTTGTTATTTTTTCTTATGAAATCGTAGAGAATCTTTTTGTGAAGGTAATAAAACAAAAAGTACGAAATTTGGTGGAAAATTGACGAAATTATGCTCTCGCGAATTTTGATGTGTCAGCGATATTTACGAATCGGCGATTTTGCCGACTTTGACTCCCATTTTAGGCCAATTACATTATTCCAATCAACCAAATTCTTAGCTATTTCACTAGTATTACTTCTATTCTATCGATTGAGCACAAGAAATCGCCAAGTCAACTGTTTCAACTACAAAATAAAGTGATCGGAAATTGTTAATTTGGCCAATTTAACACAAAGTTCAAAATATTCCAATTTCAAAATAGGGTCCAGAATAAACAATGTAGGCATTCCTGGCACTAAACTAACATTTCCTCTGTTCATTAGTTATGTTTTGAGGCTTTACAAATAAATTCCATTTTGATTTTTTATTCACATAATGAATTTTTATTCACACCAAAAAATAGAAGATTTACTGTTATGCAATACTGTAATAATTGTATAAATATCATCACCATATTTGTGAATGTATATTAGACCCACCAGCTGACGTGTATTAGACGTGTGAGGTCGTTTGTTTACTCTTGAATATCGGCAAAAATTTAACATTTCTGCTACTTTGAGCTCAGTTTCAAGCCATTTCCAGTGCTAAAACCAATCAAAATCATCTCTATTTCTGTAATATGTCTTCCATTCTATCAAATGAGACCAAGAAATCGCAAATACAACTATAAAAAACATACGAAAAAACACTGCAAAGTTGCTGTTTTAATCGAAAAATCATGATTTCAGTTTTTTTCTCTCATTATACACAGTGTGCTGCAGGATCTGTTTTATGTGGTGCACACATACCACATAGATGTATTCTCTCATATCTAGGCCCAAATGTACCACTCACAGTTTATCAGAGTGAGCTGAGCTCATGGCGTAGATCTACGGTTTGGACACTCACCGTAAAGCCGTAGATCTACGGGACGGACCCTGAAAGGGTTAATACCCTTGTGATTTTAGTCCACAGATTTATTTCATTTGGGCATACCCAAAAACACTTCCCTGTTTTAATACTGCTTGTAGCTAGTTCTTGGATATCTGCACAAGGGGCGTGACACCAATTTCCACAAAAATGACAATTTATCCATGTGGAAGCCCGTTTGTTTGATTGACTGCAGACTACACAGAGCTTCATAATGATTTGAATGGTTGATTTACTGTAATTCTACTAGCAACCTCTTGAATATTCTATTAATAACCTCCTTAAATGAAGCTCTAGCTATTTGTATTTCTATTTCTAACTGTACCATCCGTTTACAGTCTGCTTTATTGTCCAACGACTCCGTTTGAAACCAGTCAAGGGTTCGGACCAGTCATGGGTTCGGACCAGTCAAGGGTTCGGACCAGTCGATCTGATCTGATCAGTGGGTCACTTATTTAAAACATACTGGTCGGTGATTTGGGCTAACACATGAAGGATCTACTGGAAATTATCTACCCGAGTAATATGTGATTTGATTAATACAAAAGTATAACTTGCGTGCTGAAGAGCCGGTGATTTCTGGCAGCTCCTACAGTGACGAACGGTCATTCCTCAACCCTTGTTTATCAATCGCTGTATCTAGCTTTTCTATTTTTTTTTTTCGTCTCCACCACAATAAATGCTATATTATCACTATATCCATAAAGGAGGAGACCAAACAGAGTTGAATAACTATAGGCCAATATCCAATTTACACCCTCTCTCAAAAATCTTCGAAAAATTAATTCATAAACGAATCTACTCCTACCTCATCTCCCAAAACATTCTCAACCCCTGCCAATTTGGATTCAGGCCTAATAAAAATACTAATGATGCTATTATACACATGCTAGAACATATATACACTGCAATAGAGAAAAAAGAAGTCCCACTGGGGATCTTCATTGACTTACGTAAAGCTTTTGATACAGTTGACCATGACTTGCTCCACGTAAAATTGTCACACTATGGTATTAGAGGGCACTCCCTCAACTACCTCAAGTCATACCTCAGCAACAGAAGCCAATATGTGTACGCAAATGAGGCAAGCTCTTCCGCTCAACCAATTACAGTTGGTGTCCCACAGGGAAGTGTCCTTGGCCCTCTTCTCTTTCTCCTATACATAAATGACGTACCAAATGCTTCACAATTACTCAAACCCACACTTTTTGCAGATGACACTACATACGTCTTCTCTCACCCGAGCCCAGTCATGCTAGCCAATACTGTAAACACCGAATTACAGAAAATATCTACCTGGATGAGGACTAACAAACTTACACTAAACATTGACAAAACCTACTTCATTCAGTTTGGTAACAGAGCTACAGATGTACCTCTTAACGTAACAATAAACAGATCACCTATCACAAAGCTAACAGAGGGAAAATTCTTAGGAATACACTTTGATAATAGACTCAAATTTCATACACATATACAACAAATTTCTAAGAAAATTTCCAAGACCGTAGGCATACTATCGAAGATACGGTACTATGTTCCACAGTCAGCTTTCCTGGCCCTTTATCACTCTCTTATTTACCCCTATCTCACCTATGGAATTTGTGCATGGGGCTCAACAACAATTAACCATCTCAGACCACTAATTACCCAACAAAAGGCTGCAGTTAGAATGATAACAAATTCTCACTACAGGCAGCACACTCCACCAATATTCAAAACACTCAACCTACTCACCATACAAAACATCCATACTTATTACTGCACCTATTACATACATAGAACACTTAACTCTGATATTAACCCTCCCCTCAAACATCTCCTTGCCAACCTCAACATAACACATGACCATAACACAAGGCACAGATCACTCTTTGATGTTCCTCGTGTCCATCTCACGCTATGCAAAAACTCAATGCACATAAAAGGCCCTAAAATCTGGAATTCATTACCTGTAAATATAAAAGAAACACTACCTATTTATAAATTCAAGTCTCTTCTCAAAGATCACTTACTCACTCAAAACCAAATAAATACTGAATAACTTAACCTTAAAAATTGTATATCCTAAATGTTACTCACAATTATATCACACAAATGTTAAACCTAGGACCCAATCTAACTTTATTATTTTTTTAAATACACTACCTAACAGAATACTCCATTCGACTGAATGTACAGCAATGCATGCAACCATATGACCTGTCTTTGTAATACTCATTTGTGCTTTATAGTTATCTGTTTACAATAATGTTTTATCACTGATTTCATCATTGCTTAGTTAATCTTAAGTTAATTTTAAGCCAGCCCGTAATGCTATGCATATAAGTGGCTTTGGCATGCTGCTCTTACCTGTATTTTTTTGTACTTCTGTATGTATGCTAAAATTACTAAATAAATAAATAAAAAAATAAATAGTTGACTGGTGGAAATTTTGGAGGAAGGACGCTTTTTCTGTAGTAATAATTGCTTCTCGTTGTGTATATTGCGACCGCTGGTAACTACAGGTTATATGAAATTCACAGTAACGTCTGGTATTTCAAGAAAAAGAAACTAATGAAAGTCACTGCACTCCACTAAGTACCATTATAATACTGGTTAGTTGCTACTACAGCACTGTATTCTGCTATTCACTGAGAGCAAGTACTGTGCTTTGTGGAACAGAGTTTTTTACCGTGGCTGCCTGGGACTTTACTCCGTTTACTATTACTCTTTGTGTTCTATTTGTCAGGAAGTTGTAGATCCATCTACCAACTTTTCCCATGATTCCTTTATCAGGCATTTTGCGTGCTATTACACCATGGTCACACTTGTCGAAAGCTTTTACAAAGTCTGTGTATACTACATCTGTATTTTGTTTATCCTCTACAGCATCCACGACCTTGTCATAGTCATCCAGTAGCTGGGACAGGCAGGAGCAACCTACTCTAAACCCATGTTGCACTGGGTTGTGTAATTGATGGGTATCTAGATGGTTGGCTATCTTGCTTCTTAGAACCCTCTCAAAGATTTTTATGATATGGGATGTTAGTGCTATCGATTTGTAGTTCTTTGCAATTGCTTTACTGCCACCTTTGTGGAGTGGAGCTATGTCTGTTGTTTTTAGTATGTGTGGGATGACTCCTATGTACATGTTCCCTCTCCATAAAATGCTGAAGGCACGCGATAGGGGTTTCTTGCAATTCTCGATGAACATGGAGTTCCACGAGTCTGGGCCTGGGGCAGAGTGCATGGGCATGTCATTAATTGCCTCTTCAAAATCTTGTGGAGTTAAAATAATATCCGAGATTTTGGGGATGACCAAATTTTGGGTTTCGTTCATAAAGAATTCATTTAGATTGTTGACCCTTAGTCTGGGCAGTGGCTTGCTGAACACTGAGTCATATTGGGACTTTAGTATCTCACTCATTTCTTGGTTATCATCAGTGTATGTCCCATCCTGCCTAAGCAGGGGCCCAATACTGTTTTTCCCTTAGATTTGGCATAAGAGAAGAAGTATTTTTTTTTTTTTTCAATTTCCTTTATGGCTTTTAGTTCTTCCTGTGATTCTTGTCTCCTATAAGATTCCTTCAGCTTAGGTTCGATATTTGCAGTTTCATTGACTAGTGCCTCCCTTCGTATTTCAGATATATTGGCCCCATTCAGCAGCTCTGTGACTCTTCACCTTCATCTGTATGGGGAACGTCTCTCTCTTTCTAGTTTACATCTTCTCTTTCTTTTTCTTAATGTAATGTGTCTTGAACAGATCTTAAGAACCACAGAATTCATTCATTCATTCATGTTGTTTAGGATATCTTCCCAGCTTGTTTCATTTAGGACATGGTTTACTTGATCCCATTGTATGTCTTTGTTATTGAAATTGAATTTTGGGAAGAGACCTTCATGACTGCTCACATTTTGCTGGTCCGGAGCCCTGTGCATACATGTCTGTACCTCTATTATGTTGTGATCTGAGTGTATTGTCTTTGATACAGTTATATTACGTAGCAGATCGTCACTGTTAGTGAAGATGAGGTCCAGTGTATATTCTAGTCTTGTAGGCTCTACTGTTTGCTGGTTTAAGGTGCTAAGTAACATACACTTTTAATGATATAGTAAAACATACACTTATAACTACTATATGGTAAATATTCAATTATGACAAATAGAAAAATAAAAGGAACGGAGTATATCGCACTATACTAAAGCACTGTACATGGTTGTGTTGAGATGCCGTTTAACAAGACTCAGTCAGACCAGTGAATGTGAAGAAATATGCTAGCTCTTGTTCATTTGTTATTTCAAACCTGCAACCTAAGTATGATAATTTTACCATGATTATGCCATCATGCATAAAACATTGTTTGAGTGCTACACTGTTATTACGTTTAAGTTTTCGAAGTCTGTATAGTAGGTTCTATCACTTTCTAGTTAGGCACTCATTTACACATTACTCTTCTTCTTGATGGAAAAACTTATTAGGTCCTGTTTTACATCAATGAAACTGAATCTTCACGTAACACTTTGCTCTTAACCCAGCCTGCCTAGTAGTCGGGTTTCTCTGATATCACTGGTTTCACTGTTAATATGTATCTCATCTTTTATTAGCTGAAGTGCGTAAGTAATGCTTAACCTTGCCCTAAATACTCTGCATAATACTGGGATTTCAACATGCTCTGAAGTGCCACCCATTTCTGTATAAACAATGTATTATATTAAAATTATTTTTTGTGCATTTATATGTACATATAAGCAAATAATAATTATTGCAACTGTAGTCTTAAGTTAGGTTTAAGCTTGCCTGAAATGCTCTGCATAACTTTGGGTTTTCTGCATGCACAACCAAATGTCACCCATCTCTGTACAAACATTGTATCATGCTGAAATAAATCTTCTGTCTTTTGTCTTAGTTTCTGATGAACACAGAGACCCACGAATCTGGGCCTGGGGCAAAGTGCATGGGCATGTTGTTAATGGCTTTCTCAAAACCCAGTGATATTTTGGAGATGTTAACAAGATTCTGTCTCATTCATAAATATTCATTCAGACTGTCAATCTTGAGAGTGATTAATGACTCACTAAACAGAATCATATTGAGACTTCAGTATCCCGCTCGTTTCTTTCCAATCATAAGTGCAACTCCTATGTTAAAGCAAGGGCCGAATACTGGATGTGGTTTTGCCCTAGATTTGACGTATGAAAAGAAATATTGGTGATCTCTTTCAATTTCATTTATGGCTTTAAGCTCTTTCTATCCCTCCTGGATTTTTTAAGATTCATTTAACTTAAGTTCAATATTTTCTATTTTTATAGTCAGCGCTTCCTTCTATATTTCAGACAGTCCTAGCCCCTTTGAGAAGCTCCTTGAATTGTAAGAGTAGTCCCCCTTGAAGTGTAAATGTAGTCCCCCTTGAAGTGGAATAGTATTCCACCTTAGAGTGTAATAGTAGTCCCCCTTGAAGTGTAAGAATAGGCCCCCTTGAAGTATAAGTATACTTATACTTGAAGTGTAAAGATAATTTCCCTTGAAGTGTATGGGTGGTCCCACCTTGAAGTGTAAGAGTAGTCTCCCTTCAAATTTATTCATTTATTTATTTATTTGAACATGATACAATGAAGTACAAAAAAATACAGTGGTTAAGTGTAACATGCCAAAGCCCCTTGCATGCAGAACATTATGGGCAGGCTTAAAATTAACTTAAGATTAACTAAGCAATGATATATTCAGTGGTAAACATTATTGTAAACAGATAACAATTAAGCACAAATGAGTATTTCAAAGACAGGTCATATGGTCATTTACTGTGTTGCTGTGCAATCAGTAGAATGGAGAATTCTGTTAGGTAATGTAATTAAAAATAACAAAGTTTAATTGGGTCACAGGTTAAACATTTATGAGATACAATTATTCAGTATTTGTTTAGTTGTGGGTGAGTAAGTGATTTTTAAGTAGAGACTTAAATTTATAAACCGACAGTGTTTCTTTTATATTCACAGGTAATGAATTCCAGATTTTTGGGCCTTTTATGTGCATTGAGTTTTTGCATAGTGTGAGATGGACTCGAGGAACATCAAAGAGTGATCTGTGCCTTGTGTTATGGTCATGTGTTCTGTTGAGGTTGGCAAGGAGATGTTTGAGGGGAGGGTTAATATCAGAGTTAAGTGTTCTATGTATGTAGTAGGTACAATAATAAGTATGGATGTTTTGTATGGTGAGTAGGTTTACAGTTTTGAATATTGGAGGAGTGTGCTGCCTGTAGTGGGAATTTGTTATCATTCTGACTGCAGCCTTTTGTTGGGTAATTAATGGTCTGAGATGGTTTATTGTTGTTGAGCCCCATGCACAAATTCCATAGGTGAGATAGGGGTAAATAAGTAAGTGATATAGGGCCAGGAGGGCTGACTGTGGAACATAGTACCGTATCTTCGATAGTATGCCTACGGTCTTGGAAATTTTCTTGGAAATTTGTTGTACATGTGTTTGAAATTTGAGTCTATTATCAAGGTGGATTCCTAAGAATTTTCCCTCTGTAAGCTTTGTGATAAGTGATCCGTTTATCATTATGTTAAGAGGGACATCTGCAGCTCTGTTACCAAACTGAATGAAGTAGGTTTTGTCAATGTTGAGAGTAAGTTTGTTAGTCCTCATCCAGGTAGATATTTTCTGTAATTCGGTGTTCACAGTATTGGCTAGCATGACTGGGCTCGGGTGAGAGAAAACGTATGTAGTGTCATCTGCAAATAGTGTGGGCTTGAGTAGTTGCGATGCATTTGGTAGGTCATTTATGTAAACAAGAAAGAGAAGAGGGCCAAGGACACTTCCCTGTGGGACACCAACTGTAATTGGTTGTGTGGAAGAGTTTGCTCCATTTGTGTACACATATTGGCTTCTGTTGCTGAGGTATGACTTTTGGCAGTTGAGGAAGTGCCCTCTTATACCATAGTGCGATAATTTTATGTGAAGCAAGTCATGGTCAACTGTATCAAAAGCTTAACGTTAATCAATGAAGATCCCCAATGGGACTTCTTTTCTCTAGTGCAGTGTATATTTGTTCTAGGATAGTTCCCCTTGAAGTGTAAGGGTAGTCCCACCTTGAAGTGTAATAGTCCCCCCTAGAAGTGTAACAGTAGTCTCCCCTAAAGTATAAGAGTAACCCCCCCTTGAAGTGTAAGAGTAGTTTCCCTTACCCTTCAAGTGTAAGAGTAGTTTCCCTTACCCTTGAAGTGTAAGAGTAGTTTCCCTACCCTTGAAGAGTAAGAGACCCCATTGAAGTGTAAGGGTAGTCCCCTATAAGTGTAAGAGTAGTCCACCTTGAAGTGTAAGAGTAGTCCACTCTGAAGTATACGAATAGTCTTGAAAAATGAGACACTTGTGCAACATATGGGAATCTTTACTGAAGAAACATTTCGCCACAGAGTGGCTTCATCAGTCTGGTACAAAGAAGAATGGTGTAAGGTGAGGAGGAGGTTGAGGTAATCAGTCCCACAGCCTGGAATCAATGTATTCAGTTCATCAATCTTGAAGAAAGTACAGAACATGGTCAAAGAAGTGGCTCATGTAATGTAATCAGGCGAGTCAAAGCAGGAGGCAGCAAAGTCACAGCGGAACCCTCCACTAGTGTAAATAGGTCTTCGTCCAAAGGCTGGACAAGCGCTGAAGAATTCCTTATATCAAGATCCCATGATGTTGCAGTGTCTGACAGATGTGATAAATGGTTTAGAAAACTGACAATTTGAAGAATTAAACATTTCTGCAATATATGGGAATCTTGATACAGGGAATTCTTCAACAACTGTCCAACCTTTGGACAAAGACCTGAGGTCCGGACTTCGAATCTCCTCCTGTACGGCTGGAAAACATTAGGGACGTGTTTCCACAAGACACCTGCTGTTCCTGTTCACCCATCAGTTTAAAATGGGTACCTGGGTGTTAGTCGACTGGTGTGGAACGCATCCTGAGACAAAACTGACCTAATTTGCCAGAAATGCTCAGCATAACAAGGGGCTTTCTATAGAGTAGTATGTCACTGATGTCAGCTAGGCCTGTATACCATGTACATGTACTTGTAGTAAATATATTATTATTATTATAATTATTATTTATTATTATTATAATACTAGTGGATGGTTCCACTGTGACTCTGCCTCCTCCTGTTTTGACTCACCTAACTACAGTATATAAACCACTTCTTTGATCATGTGCTGTAGTTTCTTCAAGACTGATGGACTGAACACACCGATTCCAGGCTGAGGGATTGAGTACCTCAAACTCCTTCTCTCCTTACACCGTTCTTCTTAGTATTGGACCGATGAAGCCACTGAGTAGCGAAATGTTTCCTCAATAAAGATTCTCATATGTTGCGTAAGTGTCTCATTTTTCAAACTGTTGGTTTTCTAAAAGATTTATCACAGAGTATCCATGCTTGAAGTGTAAGAATAGTCCCTCTTGAAGTGCAATAGTCTCCTTGAAGAGTAAGAGTAGCCTCCCTTGAAGTATAAGAGTAATCCCCCCTTGAAGTGTAATAGTCTCTTTGAAGTGTAAGAGTATTCCACATTGAAGTGTAAGTCTACCTTGAAGTGTAATAGTCCATCTTGAAGAGTAAAGGTAGTTCACCTTGGAGTGTAAGAGTAGTCCACCTTGAAGTGTAAGAGTAGTCCCCCTTGAAGTTTAAGAGTAGTCCCCCTTGAAGTGTAAGAGTGGTCCACCTTGAAGTGAAAGAATAGTCCACCTTAAAGTGTAAGAGTAGTCCACCTTGAAGTGCAATAGTAGTCCACCTTGAAGTGAAAGAATAGTCCACCTTGAAGTGCAAGAGTAGTCCACCTTGAAGTGTAAGAGTAGTCCACCTTGAAGCGAACAAGTAGTCCACCTTGAAGTGAAAGAATAGTCCACCTTGAAGCGAACAAGTAGTCCACCTTGAAGTGAAAGAATAGTCCACCTTGAAGTGAAAGAATAGTCCACCTTGAAGTGTAAGAGTAGTCCACCTTGAAGTGTAAGAGTAGTCCACCTTGAAGTGTAATAGTAGTTCACCTTGAAGTGTAAGAGTAGTCCACCTTCAAGTGTAAGGGTGGTCCACCTTGAAGTGTAAGAGTAGTCCACATTGAAGTGTAAGGGTAGTCCACCTTGAAGTGTATGAATAGTCCACCTTGAAGTGTAAGGGTAGTCCACCTTGAAGTGTAAGGGTGGTCCACCTTGAAGTGTAAGGGTAGTCCACCTTGAAGTGTAAGGGTGGTCCACCTTGAAGTGTAAGGGTAGTCCACCTTGAAGTGTAAGGGTGGTCCACCTTGAAGTGTAAGGGTAGTCCTTGAAGTGTAAGGGTAGTCCACCTTGAAGTGTAAGGGTAGTCCACCTTGAAGCGTATGGGTGGTCCACCTTGAAGTGTAAGGGTGGTCCACCTTGAAGTGTAAGGGTAGTCCACCTTGAAGTGTAAGGGTAGTCCACCTTGAAGTGTAAGGGTAGTCCACCTTGAAGTGTAAGGGTAGTCCACCTTGAAGTGTAAGGGTAGTCCACCTTGAAGTGTAAGGGTAGTCCACCTTGAAGTGTAAGGGTAGTCCACCTTGAAGTGTAAGGGTAGTCCACCTTGAAGTGTAAGGGTAGTCCACCTTGAAGTGTAACCTTGGGTGGGTAGTCCACCTTGAAGTGTAAGGGTGGTCCACCTTGAAGTGTAAGGGTGGTCCACCTTGAAGTGTAAGGGTAGTCCACCTTGAAGTGTAAGGGTAGTCCACCTTGAAGTGTAAGGGTGGTCCACCTTGAAGTGTAGGGGTGGTCCACCTTGAAGTGTAAGGGTAGTCCACCTTGAAGTGTAAGGGTGGTCCACCTTGAAGTGTAAGGGTGGTCCACCTTGAAGTGTAAGGGTGGTCCACCTTGAAGTGTAAGGGTAGTCCACCTTGAAGTGTAAGGGTAGTCCACCTTGAAGTGTATGGGTGGTCCACCTTGAAGTGTAGGGGTGGTCCACCTTGAAGTGTAAGGGTGGTCCACCTTGAAGTGCAAGGGTAGTCCACCTTGAAGTGTAAGGGTGGTCCACCTTGAAGTGTAAGGGTGGTCCACCTTGAAGTGTAAGGGTAGTCCACCTTGAAGTGTAAGGGTGGTCCACCTTGAAGTGTAAGGGTGGTCCATCTTGAAGTGTAAGGGTAGTCCACCTTGAAGTGTAAGGGTAGTCCACCTTGAAGTGTAAGGGTAGTCCACCTTGAAGTGTAAGGGTGGTCCACCTTGAAGTGTAAGGGTGGTCCACCTTGAAGTGTAAGGGTGGTCCAACTTGAAGTGTAAGGGTAGTCCACCTTGAAGTGTAAGGGTGGTCCACCTTGAAGTGTAAGGGTAGTCCACCTTGAAGTGTAAGGGTAGTCCACCTTGAAGTGTAAGGGTAGTCCACCTTGAAGTGTAAGGGTAGTCCACCTTGAAGTGTAAGGGTAGTCCACCTTGAAGTGTAAGCATGGTCCACCTTGAAGTGTATGGGTAGTCCACCTTGAAGTGTAAGGGTAGTCCACCTTGAAGTGTAAGGGTGGTCCACCTTGAAGTGTAAGGGTAGTCCACCTTGAAGTGTAAGGGTAGTCCACCTTGAAGTGTAAGGGTAGTCCACCTTGAAGCGTATGGGTGGTCCACCTTGAAGTGTAAGGGTGGTCCACCTTGAAGTGTAAGGGTAGTCCACCTTGAAGTGTAAGGGTGGTCCACCTTGAAGTGTAAGGGTGGTCCACCTTGAAGTGTAAGGGTAGTCCACCTTGAAGTGTAAGGGTAGTCCACCTTGAAGTTTAAGGGTAGTCCACCTTGAAGTGTAAGCATGGTCCACCTTGAAGTGTATGGGTAGTCCACCTTGAAGTGTAAGGGTGGTCCACCTTGAAGTGTAAGGGTGGTCCACCTTGAAGTGTAAGGGTAGTCCACCTTGAAGTGTAAGGGTAGTCCACCTTGAAGTGTAAGGGTGGTCCACCTTGAAGTCCACCTTGAAGTGTAAGGGTGGTCCACCTTGAAGTGTAAGGGTGGTCCACCTTGAAGTGTAAGGGTAGTCCACCTTGAAGTGTAAGGGTAGTCCACCTTGAAGTGTAAGGGTAGTCCACCTTGAAGTGTAAGGGTGGTCCACCTTGAAGTGTAAGGGTAGTCCACCTTGAAGTGTAAGGGTAGTCCACCTTGAAGTGTAAGGGTAGTCCACCTTGAAGTGTAAGGGTAGTCCACCTTGAAGTGTAAGGGTGGTCCACCTTGAAGTGTAAGGGTGGTCCACCTTGAAGTGTAAGGGTAGTCCACCTTGAAGTGTAAGGGTGGTCCACCTTGAAGTGTAAGGGTGGTCCACCTTGAAGTGTAAGGGTAGTCCACCTTGAAGTGTAAGGGTAGTCCACCTTGAAGTGTAAGGGTGGTCCACCTTGAAGTGTAAGGGTGGTCCACCTTGAAGTGTAAGGGTAGTCCACCTTGAAGTGTAAGGGTGGTCCACCTTGAAGTGTAAGGGTGGTCCACCTTGAAGTGTAAGGGTAGTCCACCTTGAAGTGTAAGGGTAGTCCACCTTGAAGTGTAAGGGTAGTCCACCTTGAAGTGTAAGGGTAGTCCACCTTGAAGTGTAAGGGTGGTCCACCTTGAAGTGTAAGGGTAGTCCACCTTGAAGTGTAAGGGTAGTCCACCTTGAAGTGTAAGGGTGGTCCACCTTGAAGTGTAAGGGTAGTCCACCTTGAAGTGTAAGGGTAGTCCACCTTGAAGTGTAAGGGTAGTCCACCTTGAAGTGTAAGGGTAGTCTACCTTGAAGTGTAAGGGTAGTCCACCTTGAAGTGTAAGGGTAGTCCACCTTGAAGTGTAAGGGTGTCAGCATAGTTGCTGATCCCTGTGTTGTATAGCATATAGTATCATCCATGTGCTTTAGATAGGAGATCCCTTTTAGGCCTGTGACTTTGTGTGACGTCACGGGATGCGCATGTGTACACTCGTACCTCTGCCCCGGCCTCACTCGGCGGTAGACCATCCAGGCTAGTACACGGCAAGGCTGGGCTCCATCTCCCATCAACTCAGTCTGACAATATATGTTACCATCCAACAAGTGTGTCTACCTTCAACCCCCGATATCTCCATTTAAGAACCCCTACGATAAATGGTGCCAGCGGTGTGGGCGTAAAATTTATAATTGCGCCGATGTACGGAGATTTCTTTCAACCAGCAAGACGGCCATTTCGTGTCACCAGTAGGCCTACCGAGGTTAACGCCAGCCACCTACCTCAAGCCAGTTCTCCGGCCCAAGCTCCTACCAGCTTCTACATTATTCACTGGTCAGTCTCCTTGCATTAGTTTTTATCTGCTTATTTGCATCACTCCCGAGGGGTTGACCCGAGTTTGCAAAATAAGCCAGCTCCCAGCCTGTGGTGGGGGAGTCAGAACAACGGAGTCCTAGTCCAGCCTAGCCTACCCCATCCAATTCTTTTGCCTGCCAAGCCAGCTTCCACCTCTACTGTGCTCATCGTGTGAAGTTATCAAGCTATTCTGTGTGAAGGGTTAAGATAAGCCAGCTAGCAACTAACCCAGGTGTCTTTCCCCAGTACTCAAGCAAGCCACGTGAGTAGTCTTCATCGCTTGTGATTCAAGCTCCAAGTCATCCTGAGTGCTCTTTTTTCATCCTTGTGGTGCTGTAGTATTTCGTGGGTTTGTTTTAAGCCAGTCGGCTTAGAAATATCTTCGCGGCAGTGTGGTTGTTCTCAGTGAGGCTTACGCCGTTCAACCCATAGACCCAACCACCCACGACCACGTGTGTCTCACCATTGCCCGGTCTTAGCCCTGTTAACCCACAAACCCAACTACTCTCACTGCGGCCTCAGACGCCTCACTCAGTCATTACCCACTCACCTAACTACCAGTGTTTTGGTAAACTACTAAGGGTTGTAGCATCATATTTTATGGACCACATAGGGGGTCAAGAGCTAGAGTGTGTTTTCGCACCACCGTTAAAAGCCTCCTGTGTGTGTCTTTCGTCGATGTATGCGCAATTCTACGATCACGTGTGCAGAGGACAGCAGCAAGACGACATAAACAATCCTCTACTTTCCACTACCATCAACCTCTTTCTTCACCAAGTCGTTACAGTGATAATATTTTTTTTTCATAGAGACATTTGCGAGTGTTGAGACATTTCTTTTGTGTTTCCAGTGATTTTTTCTTAGTGACATTCTGTGACTCTCGATCAGACTCAGTGTTTGTTTGCAATAATTTTCTTTTAATCTCCTTAATTCAGTGTAATTTCCGTGCATTATCTTATGTCTGTTGTGTTGTGTGTCTTTTTATACACTTGAAGTAAGTACTTAGTGTTTTCCTTTGTTGTCTGTGCAACATATGAGCAGTATAGAACTTGTGTTTACACTTCAGAATCACCTTGTGTTCTCAGTATTCCAGTGAAGTATTTCAGTAATTTTTCACCTCATATTCTGCATCACAACTCAGTGTTGTCTGTTATAATATTTTTTTTTTCTTCCCAGCTTTTGTGTATTCTTGTTTTGTTCCCTGCGTGTTGAACATTCTTGTGTTCATATTCTTTCATTTAGCCAGTGTCTAATTTGTCTTATTTCCACAGACAATAGTGCCATTATTTTGTGCAAGCAAGAAATCATTTTTTACAAAATTTTTCACACATCAAGTTTCATTGCAAGAAAATTCTAGTATTGTGTTTATGTTGATGTGTTGTGTTCTGCATCACTGTAAGTGTTCAAACTTTTTTTTTGTTCTGTGTTTTGTATCTATTATTTTTTTTCTTGTTTCATTGAACAAATTCACTCTTAGTGCAATTTTTAAGTTCTTCTTTTAAAGTAAATTGTTCTTTTGCTTGTTAAGTGTTGTTTAAGCTGCAGTTAAGAGTTAAAGTGTTCATTCCTTGATATATTCCTTTTCTTGTGTGTGTTATAATTTTTATTATTGCTCATTGACTCATTTTGCAATAATTCTTGTGCAAATATTGTGTTGCCATTAAAGTTTTTCTTGCAGAAATTTTATGAAGTACTTGTTGATCAGCAATTGTTATTTTGCAACATTGCTACAGTTTATTTCAGTGCAGTTTCATATGCTCTGTTCTGTGCATAATATTTTATTCTGTCTGTGTCATTTTATTTTATTTCAGTGAATTGTGCCTCTGTTTTATTTTTGCACAAGTTTTATTGAGTCCATTTTATCATTTTATTGTGTATTTCCCTGTTGCATTGAAAGTAAAGACAACTCATTGTGCCATTCATTCAATTTAAAGTAAAAGTTGAGCAAATTAGATTTGAATAAAGTACAAGTTCTCTTGATTTTCAAAGTGTTCTTATTCAGTTGCATATTTTTTTTCTTCTGTGAGTTCTTTGCTTACTGTGTGACCTGTCAATTTTTAATTACTTATGCAGAATTGTTAAGCATTTTCTTCCACTTAAGCTTATTGTGTTATTCTCTCCATTTTTCTTGCCTTATGCACTTGAGTAAGTTCACTGAGAAGATGTCCCAGTCACTTTTGAATGTTCACTTAGTGTATCATGCCAGTCAAAGTCAATATGAATCAGTCCACAGTACCAATATTCCCTTACTGACTGAAAGACAATACCTAGCCTTTGAGCAATGTGTTTGTTCTCACAGCTTGTATCTGAGATTTGTTAAAGTGCTGCGAAATGTGAAGTTCAGATAAAGTTCCTATAGATCCGTGAATTACTTTTTAACGTAGCCGAGCGATCAGGCACTAGTAATACTGTCACTCCTGTCTGGACTCCAGCCACAATATCGTGCACGCAGGATAGTGCTGAGACTACTATCCTTGCGATGGCGACTTGTTCAAGTACTCGTTCCTTCCCAGGGGACGCTTTGAGAAGAACTTTACTTGCAACGAGTTATGCCATCTCTTGCTGATGCCACAAGCCGTTGCAGAAAGACGTTTCTGTGGCTAGTGTGCTCACTTGAGTGTTGTTGTTGTCCCTTGTGTTTCAGATTGTGATCCCATCCTAGTTGACAGTAATCAGTGCATTGTAAGAAGTTATTTCTCGAGTAACTTTCACATGTTAACGTTTGTAAGTGTAGTTTCTTTATCGCTGATACCTCGTGTCACTGTGTGCGACTCAGATTGAATATCAGCATTGTTGACCGTGTTCATTTTTTTTCTCCTGTGCTTGCAGTTTGAGATAGTAGATTCGTTCTCCCTTGCTCATATTGCGTGTTATAGCGTTAATTTTTTCAACCGGGGGGAGTCATCCACTCCACCGAGTTTGTTCATTCCTCCAGTAAGAAAGAACCGATCCCTTGTGGTCTGGTGTGATTTGATTCCTGCTCCAGGAAGATCTTATTCTTACTGTGAAGCCACCAGCACCCATTAGTGACTTTGTAATGAGCCAAGAATTACTGTATAGAACAGCCGAGTTGGGTACTCCAAGCAGAAGAGTTTACCAGTTAGTAATTCCACAGTCACTAGTGAACGTAGCTCTACAGCTAGTTCATGATGCACCAGGTGTTGCACACCCTGGTATGGATCATTCTGTGAAACAAGCCAGAATGAAATACTTTTGGCCACGTATGGCAACTGACATTTCCGAGTATGTTAAGAAATGTAGTGTCTGTTATTTTTTTTTT
>NC_091348.1:3267044-3366374 GCF_038502225.1 Cherax quadricarinatus
TAATTAGTGGTCTGAGATGGTTACTTGTTGTTGAGCCCCATGCACAAATTCCATAGGTGAGATAGGGGTAAATAAGAGAGTGATATAGGGCCAGGAGGGCTGACTGTGGAGCATAGTACCGTATCTTCGATAGTATGCCTACAGTCTTGGAAATTTTCTTAGAAATTTGTTGTATATGTGTATGAAATTTGAGTCTATTATCAAGGTGGATTCCTAAGAATTTTCCCTCTGTTAGCTTTGTGATAGGTGATCCGTTTATCATTATGTTAAGAGGGACATCTGTAGCTCTGTTACCAAACTGAATGAAGTAGGTTTTGTTAATGTTTAGTGTAAGTTTGTTAGTCCTCATCCAGGTAGATATTTTCTGTAATTCGGTATTTACAGTATTGGCTAGCGTGACTGGGCTCGGGTGGGAGAAGACGTATGTAGTGTCATCTGCAAATAGTGTGGGTTTGAGTAATTGCGAAGCATTTGGTAGGTCATTTATGTATAGGAGAAAGAGAAGAGGGCCAAGGACACTTCCCTGTGGGACACCAACTGTAATTGGTTGTGCAGAAGAGTTTGCCCCATTTGCATACACATATTGGCTTCTGTTGCTGAGGTATGACTTGAGGTAGTTGAGGGAGTGCCCTCTTATACCATAGTGTGACAATTTTACGTGGAGCAAGTCATGGTCAACTGTATCAAAAGCTTTACGTAAGTCAATGAAGATCCCCAGTGGGACTTCTTTTTTCTCTATTGCAGCGTATGTATGTTCTAGCATGTGTATAATAGCATCATTAGTATTTTTATTAGGCCTGAATCCAAATTGGCAGGGGTTGAGTTTGTTTTGGGAGATAAGGTAGGAGTAGATTCGTTTATGAATTAATTTTTCAAAGATTTTTGAGAGAGGGTGTAAGTTGGATATTGGCCTATAGTTATTCAACTCTGTTTGGTCTCCTCCTTTGTGGATCGGGGTGACCCTTGCTATTTTGAGTACTGTAGGGAAGGTGGAGGATTCAATGGATTTGTTAAAGAGTGTTGCAATGATTGGTGATAGCACTTGTGACACTTTTTTGTATATAAAGGGTTGTAAGGTATTTAAATCTCCTGCCTTGTTTTTTAGTGTGTTGATAATAAGGGAGACTTTGTATGGGTTAGTCGTTAGATGGAGAAACATCACCCTAACAAGGTTGTTGCAAGCCAGGTTGGCAACGTGTACAGTGACAAAGTCTTGGGCCATTTTAGGGAAGTGTTAAAGAGACGCCAGAAACAGAGCTCTCTCCACAGTTATTTTGTGAGACAGGACTCCAGTGACTCTCAAGGTGGTCCTAGTGGCATTAAGAAACAGAGAAGGGAAGCAACCCAAGAAAAGCAAATGGTACCTGAGGTGTTGATGGAAAGGGGATTCCAGTTCCAAACAATAAACAATCCACTCTCTCTCCTCCTCCAGTCTCCCATACACTAAGAAGAATCTCCAATAAAGGTAAGTGTTATGTTGTTAATGTTTCATTCATCATTTCCCGGGAGCAATGGGCTAGTAACCCCTTCTCCTGTATACAATTACTAAAAAAGAGAAGAAGAAAAACTTTATAAAACTGGGATGCTTAAATGTGCGTGGATGTAGTGCGGATGACAAGAAACAGATGATTGCTGATGTTATGAATGAAAAGAAGTTGGATGTCCTGGCCCTAAGCGAAACAAAGCTGAAGGGGGTAGGAGAGTTTCAGTGGGGGGAAATAAATGGGATTAAATCTGGAGTATCTGAGAGAGTTAGAGCAAAGGAAGGGGTAGCAGTAATGTTAAATGATCAGTTATGGAAGGAGAAAAGAGAATATGAATGTGTAAATTCAAGAATTATGTGGATTAAAGTAAAGGTTGGATGCGAGAAGTGGGTCATAATAAGCGTGTATGCACCTGGAGAAGAGAGGAATGCAGAGGAGAGAGAGAGATTTTGGGAGATGTTAAGTGAATGTATAGGAGCCTTTGAACCAAGTGAGAGAGTAATTGTGGTAGGGGACTTGAATGCTAAAGTAGGAGAAACTTTTAGAGAGGGTGTGGTAGGTAAGTTTGGGGTGCCAGGTGTAAATGATAATGGGAGCCCTTTGATTGAACTTTGTATAGAAAGGGGTTTAGTTATAGGTAATACATATTTTAAGAAAAAGAGGATAAATAAGTATACACGATATGATGTAGGGCGAAATGACAGTAGTTTGTTGGATTATGTATTGGTAGATAAAAGACTGTTGAGTAGACTTCAGGATGTACATGTTTATAGAGGGGCCACAGATATATCAGATCACTTTCTAGTTGTAGCTACACTGAGAGTAAAAGGTAGATGGGATACAAGGAGAATAGAAGCATCAGGGAAGAGAGAGGTGAAGGTTTATAAACTAAAAGAGGAGGCAGTTAGGGTAAGATATAAACAGCTATTGGAGGATAGATGGGCTAATGAGAGCATAGGCAATGGGGTCGAAGAGGTATGGGGTAGGTTTAAAAATGTAGTGTTAGAGTGTTCAGCAGAAGTTTGTGGTTACAGGAAAGTGGGTGCAGGAGGGAAGAGGAGCGATTGGTGGAATGATGATGTAAAGAGAGTAGTAAGGGAGAAAAAGTTAGCATATGAGAAGTTTTTACAAAGTAGAAGTGATGCAAGGAGGGAAGAGTATATGGAGAAAAAGAGAGAGGTTAAGAGAGTGGTGAAGCAATGTAAAAAGAGAGCAAATGAGAGAGTGGGTGAGATGTTATCAACAAATTTTGTTGAAAATAAGAAAAAGTTTTGGAGTGAGATTAACAAGTTAAGAAAGCCTAGAGAACAAATTGATTTGTCAGTTAAAAATAGGAGAGGAGAGTTATTAAATGGAGAGTTAGAGGTATTGGGAAGATGGAAGGAATATTTTGAGGAATTGTTAAATGTTGATGAAGATAGGGAAGCTGTGATTTCGTGTATAGGGCAAGGAGGAATAACATCTTGTAGGAGTGAGGAAGAGCCAGTTGTGAGTGTGGGGGAAGTTCGTGAGGCAGTAGGTAAAATGAAAGGGGGTAAGGCAGCCGGGATTGATGGGATAAAGATAGAAATGTTAAAAGCAGGTGGGGATATAGTTTTGGAGTGGTTGGTGCAATTATTTAATAAATGTATGGAAGAGGGTAAGGTACCTAGGGATTGGCAGAGAGCATGCATAGTTCCTTTGTATAAAGGCAAAGGGGATAAAAGAGAGTGCAAAAATTATAGGGGGATAAGTCTGTTGAGTGTACCTGGTAAAGTGTATGGTAGAGTTATAATTGAAAGAATTAAGAGTAAGACGGAGAATAGGATAGCAGATGAACAAGGAGGCTTTAGGAAAGGTAGGGGGTGTGTGGACCAGGTGTTTACAGTGAAACATATAAGTGAACAGTATTTAGATAAGGCTAAAGAGGTCTTTGTGGCATTTATGGATTTGGAAAAGGCGTATGACAGGGTGGATAGGGGGGCAATGTGGCAGATGTTGCAAGTGTATGGTGTAGGAGGTAGGTTACTGAAAGCAGTGAAGAGTTTTTACGAGGATAGTGAGGCTCAAGTTAGAGTATGTCGGAAAGAGGGAAATTTTTTCCCAGTAAAAGTAGGCCTTAGACAAGGATGTGTGATGTCACCGTGGTTGTTTAATATATTTATAGATGGGGTTGTAAGAGAAGTAAATGCGAGGGTCTTGGCAAGAGGCGTGGAGTTAAAAGATAAAGAATCACACACAAAGTGGGAGTTGTCACAGCTGCTCTTTGCTGATGACACTGTGCTCTTGGGAGATTCTGAAGAGAAGTTGCAGAGATTGGTGGATGAATTTGGTAGGGTGTGCAAAAGAAGAAAATTAAAGGTGAATACAGGAAAGAGTAAGGTTATGAGGATAACAAAAAGATTAGGTGATGAAAGATTGAATATCAGATTGGAGGGAGAGAGTATGGAGGAGGTGAACGTATTCAGATATTTGGGAGTGGACGTGTCAGCGGATGGGTCTATGAAAGATGAGGTGAATCATAGAATTGATGAGGGAAAAAGAGTGAGTGGTGCACTTAGGAGTCTGTGGAGACAAAGAACTTTGTCCTTGGAGGCAAAGAGGGGAATGTATGAGAGTATAGTTTTACCAACGCTCTTATATGGGTGTGAAGCGTGGGTGATGAATGTTGCAGCGAGGAGAAGGCTGGAGGCAGTGGAGATGTCATGTCTGAGGGCAATGTGTGGTGTGAATATAATGCAGAGAATTAGTAGTTTGGAAGTTAGGAGGAGGTGCGGGATTACCAAAACTGTTGTCCAGAGGGCTGAGGAAGGGTTGTTGAGGTGGTTCGGACATGTAGAGAGAATGGAGCGAAACAGAATGACTTCAAGAGTGTATCAGTCTGTAGTGGAAGGAAGGCGGGGTAGGGGTCGGCCTAGGAAGGGTTGGAGGGAGGGGGTAAAGGAGGTTTTGTGTGCGAGGGGCTTGGATTTCCAGCAGGCATGCGTGAGCGTGTTTGATAGGAGTGAATGGAGACAAATGGTTTTTAATACTTGACGTGCTGTTGGAGTGTGAGCATAGTAACATTTATGAAGGGATTCAGGGAAACCGGCAGGCCGGACTTGAGTTCTGGAGATGGGAAGTACAGTGCCTGCACTCTGAAGGAGGGGTGTTAATGTTGCAGTTTAAAAACTGTAGTGTAAAGCACCCTTCTGGCAAGACAGTGATGGGTGAATGATGGTGAAAGTTTTTCTTTTTCGGGCCACCCTGCCTTGGTGGGAATCGGCCTGTGTGATAATAAAAATAAAAAAATGTATATTTCATGTTAAATTTTTTTTTGTTTTAATACTTCTGGGTGTCAGGAACGGATTAATTGTATTTACATTATTTCTTATGGGGAAAATTGATTTGTAAATCGTAAATTTCGTTTATAGTAACGGCTCCCGGAACGGATTAATTACGAAAAACGAGGGACCACTGTACATGTTATGCTTTAATAACGTATGTTATTTAATAACATGTATGTTATTAAATACCACAGACTCCACCACTGCCTCCACCACTGCCTCCACCACTGCCTCCACCACTGCCTCCACCAATGCCTCCACCAATGCCTCCACCAATGCCTCCACCACTGCGAGTCCCTACTTCCCTCCCTCCGACCCCCGCAACTGGCAGCCAGCCCTCCCAACACTCAGTGTGGTGAGTGTTTTGTTTGCTCATTATTTACTATTAAACTACAGAATAAATAATGTAAACCCATTCATGACTGCATATTGGAATGGCTATTAGGAAAGGTATTAGACGGTGACATCATGTGTTTACTCTTGAACACAGCAAAGAATCGAACATTTCTGCTATTGCTAATAATAACAATAGTAATAATAATAATAATAATAATAAATACGATATAATTGAAGAAGGAAATTGTACAAAAATACGAGGGAGTGGTTGACACATCGTCCGTGTGACTTTGTTTATGCTGGAGTGAATATTAGTCTCCCTGCTCTTCCAAACATTTCACAATAATTCAGCGGTTGAGGCAGTGGTATTTAATAACATATATGTTATAAATAATAATAGTACATGTTATTATTAATAACATGTATTATTATTAACATGTATGTATTTAATAACATTTTTTTTTTTTTCAACAAGCCGGCCGTCTCCCACCGAGGCGGGGTGACCCAAAAAAAGAAAGAAAATCCCCAAAAAGAAAATACTTTCATCATCATTCAACACTTTCACCACACTCACACATTATCACTGTTTTTGCAGAGGTGCTCAGAATACAACAGTTTAGAAGCATACACATATAAAGATACACAACATATCCCTCCAAACTGCCAATATCCCAAACCCCTCCTTTAAAGTGCAGGCATTGTACTTCCCATTTCCAGGACTCAAGTCCGACTATATGAAAATAACCGGTTTCCCTGAATCCCTTCACTAAATATTACCCTGCTCACACTCCAACAGATCGTCAGGTCCCAAGTACCATTCGTCTCCATTCACTCCTATCTAACATGCTCACACACGCTTGCTGGAAGTCCAAGCCCCTTGCCCACAAAACCTCCTTTACCCCCTCTCTCCAACCCTTTCGAGGACGACCCCTACCCCGCCTTCCTTCCCCTATAGATTTATATGCTTTCCATGTCATTCTACTTTGATCCATTCTCTCTAAATGACCAAACCACCTCAACAACCCCTTTTCTGCCCTCTGACTAATACTTTTATTAACTCCACACCTTTTCCTAATTTCCACACTCCGAATTTTCTGCATAATATTTACACCACACATTGCCCTTAAACAGGACATCTCCACTGCCTCCAACCATTTCCTCGCTGCTACATTTACCACCCAAGCTTCACACCCATATAAGAGTGTTGGTACTACTATACTTTCATACATTCCCTTCTTTGCCTCCATAGTTAACGTTTTTTGACTCCACATATACCTCAACGCACCACTCACCTTTTTTCCCTCATCAATTCTATGATTAACCTCATCCTTCATAAATCCATCCGCCGACAGGTCAACTCCCAAGTATCTGAAAACATTCACTTCTTCCATACTCCTCCTCCCCAATTTGATATCCAATTTTTCTTTATCTAAATCATTTGATACCCTCATCACCTTACTCTTTTCTATTAATAACATATATGTTATAAATAATAATAGTACATATTATTAATAACATGTATTATTATTAACATGTATGTTATTAAATACCACTGCCTCAATCACTGCCTCTACCACTCCAGTCACACTCTCAATCTACAAGCACCAAACACAATGAATTATTGTGAAATGTTTGGAAGAGCAGGGAGACTAATGTTCACTCCAGCATAAACAAAGTCACACTGACGATGTGTCAACCACTCCCTCGTATTTTTGTACAATTTCCTTCTTCAATTATATCATATTTATTATTATTATTATTATTATTATTATTATTATTATTATTATTATTATTACTATTGTTATTATTAGCTGTAGCAGAAATGTTTAATTCTTTGCAGTGTTCAAGAGTAAACACATGATGTCACCGTCTAATACCTGTCCGAATAGCCATTCCAATATGCAGTCATGAATGGGTTTACATTATTTGTACTGTAGTTTAATAGCAAATAATGAACAAACAAAACACTCACCACACTGAGTGGTGGGAGGGCTGGCTGCCAGTTGCGGGGGTTGGAGGGAGGGTAGTAGGGACTCGCAGGTGGCGGGAAACTTAAATATGATTTGGCGGCTGGAAATTTGGTGGCTGGGAATTTGGCGGTTGGGAATTCGCGAATGTGTGAAGCCCGTGAAAGTTGAAAACGTGAATGTTGAGGAAGACCTGTACTGTCCTTTCGCCATACATCATATCTTGTATACTTATTTATCCTCTTTTTCTTAAAATATGTATTACCTATAACTAAACCCCTTTCTATACAAAGTTCAATCAAAGGGCTCCCATTTTCATTTACACCTGGCATCCCAAACTTACCTACCACACCCTCTCTAAAAGTTTCTCCTACTTTAGCATTCAGATCCCCTACCACAATTACTCTCTCACTTGGTTCAAAGGCTCCTATACATTCACTTAACATCTCCCAAAATCTCTCTCTCTCCTCTACATTCCTCTCTTCTCCAGGTGCATACACGCTTATTATGGCCCACTTTTCGCATCCAACCTTTACTTTAATCCACATAATTCTTGAATTTACACATTCATATTCTCTTTTCTCCTTCCATAACTGATCCTTCAACATTACTGCTACCCCTTCCTTTGCTCTAACTCTCTCAGATACTCCAGATTTAATCCCATTTATTTCCCCCCACCGAAACTTCCCTACCCCCTTCAGCTTTGTTTCGCTTAGGGCCAGGACATCCAACTTCTTTTCATTCATAACATCAGCAATCATCTGTTTCTTGTCATCCGCACTACATCCACGCACATTCAAGCATCCCAGTTTTATAAAGTTTTTCTTCTTCTCTTTTTTAGTAAATGTCTACAGGAGAAGGGGTTACCAGCCCATTGCTCCCGGCATTTTAGTCGCCTCATACGACACGCATGGCTTACGGAGGAAAGATTCTTTTCCACTTCCCCATGGACAATAGAAGAAATAAAGGAGACCAAGAGCTATTTAGAAAAAGGAGAAAAACCTAGATGTATGTATATATATATGCATGTGTGTGTCTGTGAAGTGTGACCAAAGTGTAAGTAGGAGTAGCAAGATATCCCTGTTATGTAGCATGTTTATGAGACAGAAAAAGAAACCAGCAATCCTACCATCATGCAAAACAGTTACAGGTTTCTGTTTCACAGTCATCTGGCAGGACGGTAGTACTTCCCTGGGTGGTTGCTGTCTACCAACCTACTACCTACACCAACCTACTACCTACCTCATCTATGTCATTTATGTAAATTGTGAACAACATTGGGCCCAACACTGACCCCTGCGGAACACAGTTTGTGACGTGCCCCCATTCTGATTTTTCCCCATTTATGCAAACTCTCTGCTGCCTAGTATTTGTCAGCCATGCTTCTACCCAGGAAAAAATTTCTCCTCCTATTCTGTGTGCCTTAAGTTTCCTCAATAGCCTCTGATGTGGAACTCTATCAAAAGCCTTACTGAAGTCCATATACACAATATCATATTCATTACCATGATCTACCTCCTCAAACACCCCTTTGTAAAGCCGTGTTGAGATTCATTAATCAATTTATGCCTATCAAGATGGCTACGAATTGCTTCTGCAGTTATTGATTCCATAAATTTTCCCACTATGGAGGTAAGGCTTATTGGTCTATAGTTCGAAGCTAAAGACCTGACACCTGCCTTGTAAATAGGTATTACATTTGCCATTTTTCACTTATCAAGCACTATGCCAGTTTTGTAGCGATACGTTGAAAAGATTAGTCAAAGGTTTGCTAAGCTACTCTTTACATTCTTTTAAAACCCTTGCAAACAGTTCATCAGGGCCTAGAGAGACAGCCAAAGTCAGTCACCCAGCTAGCCAGTCACCCAGCTAGCCAGCCACCCAGCCAGCCACCCACAGTGGACCCTAGGGTAAAGGCTTCATCGGTTAGAGCCAAAATCAGATAATGGCTCGCTTTGGCATTTTTAGTACATGTAATTGCTAAATAAGCCACCATGGGCCCCAAGAAAGCTACTAGTGCCAACCCTGTGGTAAAAAGGGTGAGGTGTACCATTGATTTAAAAAAGGAGATAATAGAAAAGTATGAGGGGAGTGCATATCTCGGAGTTGGAACAGTTATACAACAAACCCCATTCAATCATCACTATCTTGTGCAACAAAAAGGCAATCAAGGAAGCTGCAGTTGTAAAACGTGCAAGTGTGCTTACAAAACAGAAATTGCAAATATTCAATTATGTGGAGAGACTGTTGTTGGAGTGGATAAACTAGAAACAATTATCAGGAGATAGCATTTCTCAGTCAATAATATGTGAAAAGGCAAGGCAGTTGCACAAGTATCTCAGTAAGAAAATGCCACCGAATAGTGCTCTTGTTGATGAATTTAAGGCCAGCAAAGGCTGGTTTGAGAGATTTAAGAGTCGTAGTGGCATACACAGTGTGATAAGGCAAGGCGAGACTGCCAGTTCTGACAAAAAAGCGGCTGAAAAATATGTGTAGGACTTTAAGGAGTACACAGACACTTAAAAAATTAAAGCCCCAACAAATGTTTGTGATGAAACAGGCCTGTTTTGGAAGAAAATGCCGAACAGGACCTACATTGCTCAGGAGGAAAAGGCACTCCCAGGACACAAGCCTATGAAAGACAGGCTTACTCTAATGTTGTGTAGTAATGCTAGTGGAGATTGCAAAGTGAAGCCTTTACTCGTGTATCACTCAAACTCCTAGAGTGTTCAAGAAAAATATTATCGTCAAGACTAAATTGTTTGTGATATGGAGAGCAAACAGTAGAGACATATTTATTGACTGGTTCTATGGAGTGTTTGGCCCCACTGTGAAACAGTACCTCTTGGTAAATAAATTGGAACTCAAGTGCCTCCTGGTAATGGACAATGCTCCTGCTCATCCTCACGACTTGCAAGAGCAAACTGCGGGGGGGAGCTGAGCTTCATCAAAGTGAAGTTCTTGCCTCCTAATATCACTCCTCTCTTCCAGCCCATGGACCAGTAGGTCATTTCAAATTTCAAAAAACTGTACACCAAAGCAGTGTTTCAAAAGTGCTTTAAAGTGACCTCAGACACTGAATTGACCCTAAGAGAGTTCTGGAAAGATCACTTCAGTATCCTCAGTTGTATAAACCTTATAGGTAAGGCTTGGGAGGGAGTAACTTGCAGGACTTTGAACTCTGCTTGGAGAAAAATGTGGCCTCAATGTGTACAAGAGAGGGATTTTGAAGGGTTTGGGGCTGACCCTAAGGAGCCTATGCCAGTTGTGGAACCTATTGTGGCATTGGGGAAGTCCATGGGGTTGGAGGTTAATGGCAAGGATGTGGAAGCATTGGTGGAGGACGAGAATGAAGAGCTGACCTCTACAAAACTACAAGAGCTTCAGGTGCAACAGCAACAGACCAAAGCTCAGGGATTTCCTTCAGAGGAGGCAGAGGAGGAGGAAGAGGGACGGAGGAAGTTGCCTTCGTCAAAGATTAAGGAAAAATGTACAATGTTTACAAAGTTGCAAGCATTTATGGATGAATATTATCCTGACACAGCTGTTGCAAGCTGTATTGGCAACTTGTACAATGACACTCTTGTGGCCCATTTTAGGGAAATCTTAAAGGGACGCGAGAAACATAGCTCTCTGGACAGATATTTTGCGCGACAAGGGTCCAGTGACTCAAGCTGGTCCTAGTGGCATTAACAAACCAAGAAGGGAGGTAACCCCAGAAAAGGATTTGTTACCTGATGTCTTTATGAAAGGGGATTCTCCTTCCAAACAAAAAAACACCTGCATCCTCTGCCCTCCTACCATCTCATCACTCATCAACAATTCCACAATAAAGGCAAGTGTCATTTCACTAATGTTTATCGTGCATGTAACATTGTTTTCTGTGTAAGGAAATATATATTTTATGTAAAAAAAATTATTGTGTTTAATACTTTTGGGTGTCTGGAATGGATTAATTGGATTTCCATTAGTATTTCTTATGGGGAAAATTAATTCGGCTAAAGGCTAAATCGGCTGAAGGCTAGCTCTCTGGAACGGATTAGTGGCATTAGCCGAGGGTCCACTGTACTAAATGCATTTTATCGCTATGGGGTGCTTTAAATTTTGTAGTATATTACATGTGGGTGGGGTGGGCAGGTGGGCTACCACACCTACCACACCTGACTTCTTACAATAAACACTACTCACCTCTCACCCTACATTAAGACTACGAATATTTTGAGATTAATAATGAGTGTACTGTGTGTGTATTTTACTTTTTATTGTTTTTTGATGCCTAATTCTATTGCTAACTTAATATATGTTAATGTAAACTTATTATCTGGCATTTATATAAATTTATAAGTGGTAAAAACAGTGTACTCCTTTCCGGCGATGTGCTCTTTCCGGCGGTAGCCTGGAACTCAAGCTGCCATATAAGTGGGCCCTACTGTATATAGATCATATTCATCAGTCATTTTTATGATATAAAAACAAATGAACTCACTAGAATTCTAAATAACTGTACCACCACCCTTCTTGTTAAACCTACATTTATGAACAGCTGTGTACCCAGGTATCTTCAGTACATTGGTGATCCATCCAGGACACCATCAAAGATTGTCCTAAGTTTCCTTTGAGACTTTTATTCTTCACATCCAAACCTATGTCAATATTGTACCAGAATTTACCCAAACTCCTTATATAAATCACCACTCACATCCTCTGAATTTGAACTCTATAATGAAATCAATTAAAATTATATAAGTAATGAAGGTGAAATAACTTAAATGTGGTTGTTAAGGATAGTAAGACAAACATGGTAAATGGCTTACCGCTCCACAAGTCACAATTCGGTTAGTGTTGGGAGCCCAGTCAATCCCTGTGACACGTAGGTCATGGCCCTGAAGTGTTTCCTGCAGCTTCCACTCCGATCCACACTGACCATATATATTCACCTCATTGTTGTTGAGGCTCAGTGCCACTTCTGAAATATAAAAACAAAACAAGTCAAACTAAAACAAAGAATGATGGGACTTTTAAGCCCATCCCAAAGTAAGTTACAATTAGGAATGAATTAAAATTAAGAAGATTTAGCATGATGGGAAATATTACCCACAGTCTTCCCTCCCCAGGATTGTCAAGCATCTTTTTCCAACCTTTCACAAACTACACTGACATTAATGAGAAACTTTTCAGAGCAAATCACTTACAATTAATGTCTATCAACTGCGTTTCGTTTTTCAACTGCATTCTTGGGGTTTGTGTTAATCAAGGGTTTGCTGTATAGTAATTCCGAAAGGTATACAATAGTCAACAAATTAGGCAACATATATTACAGGCTTTGTGGAAAGCCCCTGTAAGGTAGAGAATTTCAGACAGATTAACACTAGAAATTGTACAATTGAAGTTGAAGTTACAGTGGTCCCTCAATAATTGTCCGGCTCGATAGTTGTCCTTTTTGGAAATCGTCGCGTTATTTCCATCAAAACATTGGCTCACAAATGGTCGGTTGACTCGCTACTCGTCCTTCATCCAGGACGCGTACTCACGCTCTGAGCTGCCTCGGCCTCCCTTCCCAGCCAGTGTGCCATTGTTTACCAGTGAGCGACAGTCCCCTCACTTGTTCATACGAAATATTTCATAATACAGTGGACCCCCGCATACCGTCGGCATCACATAACGTTTAATCCGCATACCGCTCGCTTTCATCGCAAAAATTTTGCCTCGCATACCGCTCAAAAACCCGCTCACCGCTGTTCGTCCGAGACGCGTCCAATGTGCGCCCTTAGCCAGCCTCACATGTGCCGCCGGTGGCATTGTTTACCAGCCAGCCTCCACGGTAACATCCAAGCATACAATCGGAACATTTCGTATTATTACAGTGTTTTTGGTGATTTTATCTGCAAAATAAGTGACCATGGGCCCCAAGAAAGCTTCTAGTGCCAACCCTACAGCAATAAGGGTGAGAATTACTATAGAGATGAAGAAAAAGATCATTGATAAGTATGAAAGTGGAGTGCGTGTCTCCGAGCTGGCCAGGTTGTATAATAAACCCCAATCAACCATCGCTACTATTGGTGGTACAGCTGCTGCTGCTGCTGTACCACTGTCAGCTCTGCTGCTGCACTGTCTGCTGCCGCTGTAGCATCGTCTGCTGCTGCTGTAGCACTGTCAGCTGCTGCTGCTGTTGTACCACCGTCAGCTGCTGCTGCTGCTGTTGTAGTACCGTCTGCTGCTGCTGTAGTAGCATCGTCTGCTGCTGCTGTAGCATCGTCTGCTGCTGCTGTAGCACTGTCACCGTCAGCTGCTGCTGCTGCTGTAGTACCGTCTGCTGCTGCTGTAGCATCGTCTGCTGCTGCTGTCATCGTCTGCTGCTGCTGTAGCACTGTCAGCTGCTGCTGCCGTCTGCTGCTGCTGTAGCATCTGCTGCTGCTGTAGCTGCTGCTAGCATCGTCTGCTGTGCTGTAGCATCGTCTGCTGCTGCTGTAGCACTGTCAGCTGCTGCTGCTGCTGCTGTAGCACCGTTGTTGGTGTGGCTTATTGAGAATACCAAGAAACAATTAACCCCAGAGGATTTGCCACCCAGGATAACCCAAAAAAGTCAGTGTCATCGAAGACTGTCTAACTTATTTCCATTGGGGTCCTTAATCTTGTCTCCCAGGATGCAACCCACACCAGTCGACTAACACCCAGGTGAACAGGGAAAAATGCCTGGAACTAGTGCTCATATTGGTGAATTTAAAGCCAGCAAAGGTTGGTTTGAGAGATTTAAGATCGTAGTGGCATACACAGTGTGATAAGGCCTGTTCTGGAAGAAAATGCCAAACAGGACCTACAGTACTCAGGAGGAAAAGGCACTCCCAGGACACAGTGTCTCATCAGTCATTGCTGCATCTTCAATAAAGGTAAGTGTCATTTATTCTTCATTTAGTAGAGTAGTACATGCACAATATATATTGTGCATGTACTACTCTACTATTGTGCATGTATCCTTCTCTTTGTGTGTAGGAAAATGTATATTTCATGTGGTAAAATTTTTTTTTTCATACTTTTGGGTGTCTTGCACGGATTAATTTGATTTCCATTATTTCTTATGGGGAAAATTCATTCGCATACCGATCATTTCTCATAACATTAACCCTTTGACTGTTTCCGACGTATAAATACGTCTTACGAGCCAATGTTTCTGACGTATTTATACGCATAAATTCTAGCAGCTTCAAATCAAGCAGGAGAAAGCTGGTAGGCCCACATGTGAGAGAATGGGTCTCCATGGTCAGTGTGCACCATATAAAAAAAATCGGGGAGCCAGTGGTGCATTGTGGGAATGCCATTTCAGTTGTCCATTTTCAGCATGTCTAGCGGTAAGAAATATGTGATTCCCCAGCAAATCTGGGACTCTTCTCTTCCCAAGTGATGCTCTAACACAGATGGAAGTGTCAGTGAAGATCAATTTCATGATTTGGAGGAGTTTGAGACCAAAAGCAATGGAGGAGGAGGAGGGGGAGGAGGGGAGGAAGAGGAGGAGGAGGGGAGGAGGAGGAGGAGGAGGAGGAGGAGGAGGAGGAGGAGGAGGAGGAGGAGAAGAGGAGGAGAAGAGGAGGAGGAGGAGGAGGAAGAAGAAGCAAGAAAAAAAAAAGTCCACCCCATGACAGTGACAAGATAAGGGGAGATAACATCTGATAAGAGCTGACTTTGATGAGCGTAAACGAGGGTAGAGCTAAGGAAATATTACATGACCATCGCCCTCCCTTTGTTTTTGCTGGTACACAAACATTTCTGTCTGTCTATTTGTCTGTTTGTCAAGCTCCCTGTCTGTCCATCTAGCTCTCTGTCTCAGAGAGAGCCACAAGACTGTGTCATCACTTTTACTCACATCTTCAAGCAGAGTATAGCACTTTGTCTGGATTTCTTGGGTTATCCTAGGTAATTTACACTATGTATACTTGTATTTATGTGTACCTGTGAGACAGAGATAGGCAGACAGATAGAAAGAGAGACAGATTGAAAGATATAGAATGAGGGAGAAAGATAATTAGATAGAATGGAGGAGGGGAAGCAGCACCCGACCCCATTGTTTTGACAGGCGGTAGGGGGAGTGACTAATGAGACAATATGTCACTTTGACAGCTGCCAACTTCTGACTCAAAACAATTATAAGCCATACACTCGCACACAAGACAAGGAGGAGGAGAAGAAGGAAGAGGAGGAGGAGAAGGAGGAGGAGGAGAAGGAGGAGGAGAAGGAGGAGGAGAAGGAGGAGGAGAAGGAGGAGGAGAAGGAGGAGAAGGAGGAGAAGGAGGAGGAGGAGGAGGAGGAGGAGGAGGAGGAGGAGGAGGAGGAGGAGGAGGAGGAGGAGGAGGAGGAGAAGGAGGAGGAGGATGAGGAGGAGAAGGAGGAGGAGGAGGAGAAGGAGAAGGAGAAGGAGAAGGAGAAGGAGGAGGAGGAGAATGGCATACACAGTGTGGTGAGGCATGGTGAGGCTGCCAGTTCGGACCACAAGGCGGCTGAAAAATATGTGCCTGAATTCAAGGAGTACATAAACAGTGAAGGACTGAAACCTGAACAAGTGTTCAATTGTGATGAAACAGGCCTCTTTTGGAAGAAAATGCCAAAGAGGACCTACATTACTCAGGAAGAAAAGGCGCTGCCAGGACACAAGCCTATGAAAAACAGGCTGACGCTAATGTTCTGGGCTAATGCTAGTGGGGATTTCAAAGTGAAGCCGTTACTAGTGTACCATTCTGAAAATCCCAGAGTTTTCAAGAAAAACGATGTTATGAAGAGCAAATTGTGTGTGTTTTGGAGATCTAATAGTAAGGCATGGGTCACAAGGGACATTTTCGTCGAGTAGTTCAATGAAGTGTTTGGCCCTAGTGTGAAGAATTGCCTCTTGGAAAAGAAATTGGATCTCAAGTGCCTCCTAGTAATGGACAATGCACCTGCTCATCCTCCAAACTTGGATGACCTAATTCTGAAGGAGTTTGGGTTCATCACAGTAAAGTTCTTGCCCCCAAATACCACTCCTCTCCTCCACCCCATGGACCAGCAAGTCATTTCAAACTTTAAAAAACTCTACACCAAAGCAATGTTTGAAAGGTGCTTGAATGTGACCTCAGACACTCACTTGACCCTATGAGATTTTTGGAAAGAATACTTCAGTTTTCTCCATTGCGTAAGCCTTATAGGTAAGGCTTGGGAGGGAGTGACTACCAGGACTTTGAACTCTGCTTGGAGAAAATTGTGGCCAGATTGTGTCCTCAAGAGGGATTTTGAAGGGTTTGAGGCAGCCCCTGATGAGCCAATGTCAGTTGTAAACTCTATTGTCACACTGGGGAGTTCCATGGGGTTGGATGTGAGTTTGGAGGATGTGGAAGAGTTGGTGGAGGACCACAACGAAGAGCTAACCACTGAGGAGCTGCAAGAGCTTCAGCAGGAAGAGCAACAGATCGCAGCTCAGAATCTTGCTGCAGAGGAGGAGGAAGAGAGATGGAGGAAGGTGCCTTCTTCAGAAATTAAGGAGATTTTTGAAATGTGGGGTAGGATGGAAAGATTTATGGAGAAACATCACCCAGAGAAGGATGTTGCAAGCCATATCGGCAACTTGTACAGTGACAAAGTCTTGGCCCATTTTAGGGAAGTTTTAAAGAGACGCCAGAAACAGAGCTCTCTGGACAGTTTTTTTGCGAGACAGGACTCCAGTGACTCTCAAGATGGTCCTAGTGGCTTTAAGAAACAGAGAAGAGAAGTAACCCCAGAAAAGCAATTGGTACCCGAGGTGTTGATGGAAGGGGATTCCCCTTCCAGACAGTAAATCATCCAATCTGTCTCCTTCTCCAGTCTTCCGTACACAAAGAAGAATCGCCAATAAAGGTAAGTGTTATTCTGTTAATGTTTAATTCATCATGTGCCACTGCATTGTTTGTACTACATCTATATTTCATGTAAAAAAAATTGTTTGTTTTAATACTTCTGGGTGTCAGGAACGGATTAATTGAATTTACATTATTTCTTATGGGGAAAATTGATTCGTAAATTGTCCATTTTGATTATACAGTGGACCCCCACATACCGTTGGCATCACATAACGTTAAATCCGCATACCTCAACATTTTATCGCCAAGATTTTGCCTCGCATACTGATAAAAAACCCGCTCAACGCTGTTCGTCCGAGACGCGTCTAATGTGCGCCCTTAGCCAGCCTCACATGTTCCGCCGGTGGCATTGTTTACCAGCCAGCCTCCGCGGTAGCATCCAAGCATACAATCGGAACATTTCGTATTATTACAGTGTTTCTGGTGATTTTATCTGCAAAATAAGTGACCATGGGCCCCAAGAAAGCTTCTAGTGCCAACCCTACAGGAATAAGGGTGAGAATTACTATAGAGATGAAGAAAGAGATCATTGATAAGTATGAAAGTGGAGTGCGTTTCTCCGAGCTGGCCAGGTTGTATAGTAAACCCCAATCAACCATCACTACTATTGTGGGCAACAAAAAGGCAATCAAGGAAGCTGTTCTTGCCAAAGGTTTAACTGTGTTTTCGAAACAGAGATCGCAAGTGATGGAAGATGTTGAGAGACTGTTATTGGTCTGGATAAATGAGAAACAGATAGCAGGAGATAGCATCTCTCAAGTGATCATAAGTGAAAAGGCTAGGAAGTTGCATGAGGATTTAATTAAAAAAATGCCTGCAACTAGTGATGATGTGAGTGAATTTAAGGCCAGCAAAGGTTGGTTTGAGAGATTTAAGAGGCGTAGTGGCATACATAGTGTGATAAGGCATGGTGAGGCTGCCAGTTCGGACCACAAAGCAGCTGAAAAATATGTGAAGGAATTCAAGGAGTACATAGAAACTGAAGGACTGAAACCTGAACAAGTGTTTAATTGTGATGAAACAGGCCTGTTTTGGAAGAAAATGCCAAGCAGGACCTACATTACTCAGGAGGAAAAGGCACTCCCAGGACATAAGCCTATGAAAGACAGGCTTACTCTGTTGATGTGTTCCAATGCTAGTGGTGATTGCAAAGTGAAGCCTTTATTAGTGTATCACTCTGAAACTCCCAGACCGTTCAGGCAAAAGAATGTCCTCAAGGAAAATTTGTGTGTGCTGTGGAGGGCAAACAGTAAGGCATGGGTCACTAGGGACTTTTTCTATGACTGGTTACACCATGCATTTGCCCCCAATGTGAAAGATTACCTAACTGAAAAGAAATTAGAACTTAAGTGTCTCCTGGTGTTAGACAATGCCCCTGGTCATCCTACAGACGTGGCAGAGCGACTTTATGGGGACATGAAATTCATTAAGGTGAAGTTTTTGCCTCCTAATACCACTCCTCTCCTGCAGCCCATGGACCAGCAGGTTATTGCAAACTTCAAAAAACTGTACACAAAAGCTCTGTTTGAAAGGTGCTTTGTAGTGACCTCAGAAACTCAACTGACTCTAAGAGACTTTTGGAGAGATCACTTTAATATCCTCAATTGTGTAAACCTTATAGGTAAGGCTTGGGAGGGAGTGACTAAGAGGACCTTGAACTCTGCTTGGAAGAAACTGTGGCCAGAATGTGTAGACCAAAGGGATTTTGAAGGGCTTGAGGCTAACCCTGAGAATCCTATGAAAGTCCTTGGGGTTGGAGGTTAGTGGGGATGATGTGGAAGAGTTGGTGGAGGAGGACAATGAAGAACTAACCACTGATGAGCTGATAGATCAACTTCAACAGCAAGAGGCCAGACCTGAGGAAACTGGTTCGAAGGAGGGGAGAGAGAAATTGAAGAAATTGCCTGCTACAAAGATTAAGGAAATCTGTGCAAAGTGGCTTGAAGTGCAAACCTTCATGGATGAAAATCACCCTCACACAGCTATTGCAAGCCGTGCTGGTGACTATTACACTGACAATGTTGTGAAACACTTTAGGGAAGTCATAAAGGAACGAGAGGTACAGGCCACTATGGACAGATATGTTGTGCGACAGAAGTCCAGTGACTCTGAAGCTGGTCCTAGTGGCATTAAAAGAAGAAGGGAAGTAACCCCAGAAAAGGACTTGACACCTCAAGTCTTAATGGAAGGGGATTCCCCTTCTAAACACTAACATTCTCTCCTCCTCCCATCCCATCAATCATCACCAGATCTTCAATAAAAGTAAGTGTCATGTAATTGTGCATGCCTTTTTCAGTTTGTGTGTATTAAAATTAATATTTCATGTGGTAAAAATTTTTTTTTTTCATACTTTGGGGTGTCTTGCACGGATTAATTTGATTTCCATTATTTCTTATGGGGAAAATTCATTCGCATAACGATAATTTCGCATAACAATGAGCTCTCTTGCACGGATTAATATCGCTATGCGGGGGTCTACTGTACAGTTTTTTTAACAACATTATTGAAGCAGTTGGCAGATGGAAATTTTTTGCATTTTCTGGTAGAAATTCCAAATTTTAGGGCCTTTTATTTGCATGGAATTTCTAAACAGGCTAAGTTGAACATGTGGTATATGAAAGATATACTGTATTTATTGCATGTACAATGTTACAACTACTGGCCTATGTTGTAACAATAAGGAAATAATGACTTTAGACGCTTCTTTCAGATCTTTATTTAATACGTATATTAAGTCCCTTTACATATCTAGTAATCAGGTTGAAAATAAAATCCCATACTCTTGGGGCTGTTATGTGACCCCTAGTGATGCTTCACATAAAAGAACATAATTCTATGTTTAAGTTCTTATAACTTATTAAATAACCACACCACAAATAATTTATCAATATTAACAATCTTGTATGGAAAGGCAACCTATTTAGTTATTTTCGAGAAACAATCTCTAGGGATTACTTAAGCTAGCAATCTCTCAAATAGTTAATCATCTCATGCAAGAGACTTTGAAATCTATATAATAGTAACAATGTAACGAAGTGCTAAAGGGGCTATGAGCTCTGGGTTGAGGACCTACTCAGAGTTAGTGCTGTGAACCTACTGCCAGTACCAATACATGGTAAGCTGACGTCAGGTTGGATCACGTGACGGAGGAAGACAGACCAGTACCTGAACTAGTATCCAGCACTTAACTAGTGGTTTCCCACAACATGAAAATCACTTAATATTAACGAATAACAAAACAATATAATACCATATTAGTAATATACATAACTAACAAAAAAGGCACAATACCGTGACTGGAACAATATACAAATAACCCGCACATAAAAGAGAGAAGCTTACGACGACATTTCGGTCCGACTTGGACCATTGACAAAGTCACACTAACCAGAAAAAAAGCACTTAACCAACATAAACCTTATTATTTACAAATGTACTCGAGAGTGAATTCTTTATTCATGTGATATCAAATAATAATATATAGTCGAACAATCTTTATTTGGCTAATAATAAAGTGGTTCGCAATATAATATTACATGAAGTATTATAGCCAGGCTTTATTCACGTATGATGGTGTTTAAGAATGTAATATGCAACAACAGTAGGGCCCCATTTATACAGCAGGTTAGGTTCCAGGCTACTGCTGGAAAGTGGACATCGCCGGGAAGCAGAACACCATTTTTTCCAATTATAAATGCACATAAATGCCCGATAACAAGTTTACACTAACATATATTCAGTTAGCAATAGAACTAGGCGTTTAAAAAACAATAAAGTAAAATACACACAGTACACTCATTACTTACCTTAAAACAATAATAATAATGTTTATTTTGACATGATACATTGTTGTACAAAGGAATGTAATATAGTTGGGTGTGCATGCCATAAGCCCCTTTGTATGCAGAACATTTCGGGCAAACTTAAAATTATCATAAAATGAATAAGACAATAACAGTTCGTACTGTCATTAGATGAGTTACACCAACGATTTTAATCCGTTCCAGAGAGTTTGTCCTTAGCCGAATTTATTGTTAGCCAAATTAATTTTCCCCATAAGAAATAATGGAAATCCAATTAATCCGTTCCAGACAGCCAAAAGTATTAAAAAAAAAAATAATTTTTTTTACATAAAATATACATTTCCCTACAAAGAAAACAATGAGACATACACAATAAATACATAAATAAATACTAAAATGACACTTACCTTTATTGAAGAGTATTGTTGAGTGATGAGACTGTTTTTCTTGAACACTCTGGGATTTTCAGAGTGATACATGAGTAAAGGCTTCACTTTGCAATCCCCACTAGCATTACAACAAAACATGAGAGTTAGCCTGTCTTTCACAGGCTTGTGTCCTGGGAGTGCCTTTTCCTCCTGAGTAATGTAGGTCCTGTTTGGCACTTTCTTCCAGAACAGGTCTGTTTTGTCACAACTGAACACTTGGGGTTGGAATTTTTTAGCTTCACCATGTCTTATCACACTGTGTATGCCACTATGATTCTTAAATCACTCAAACCAACCTTAGCTGGCCTTAAATTCACCAATAAGAGCACTAGTTCCAGGCATTTTTTCCTGTTCACCTGAGTGTTAGTTGTCTGGTGTGGGTCGCAACCTGGGGGACAAGATTAAGGACCCCAATGGAAGTAAGTTACACAGTCCTCGATGACGCACTGACTTTCTTGGGTTATCCTGGGTGGCTAACCCCCTGGGGTTAATTGTTTCTCGGTAATTGTTTCTCGTTAAGCCACACCAACAACACTCTCTCCACATCTTCGAGTAGTACAGCTGACGGTGGTGCAGCAGCAGCTGACGGTAGTGCAGCAACAGCTGACAGTGGTGCAGCAACAGCTGATGGTGGTGCAGCAGCAGCTGACGGTGGTGCAATAGTATTTCAATAGTATTCCTCACCCTTGTTACTGCAGGGCTGACACTAGAAGCTTTCTTTGGGCCTATGGTGACTTATTTAGCAGTTACAAGCACTAAAAACAATGGAATAATACAAAATGTATCGCATGTATGCGTGGAACCATCCGCCCTGGCTTGTAAACAATGGCACACTAGCTGGAGGCAAGGCAGCTAAGGCGCTCAGGCTGAATGGACAGGCCGACGTGTTCGGGACAAATGTTGTTACCAGAGGTTTTCACTATTGGTCGAGCCAATATTTTTACGCAGAAACACATCGTTAGGTGATTTTATCATTAGACGATGCCATCAGATATAGAGCCTCCCCTCAAACGTTTCCTTACCAACCTCAACAGAACACATGACCATAACACAAGGAACAGATCACTCTTTAATGTTCCTCGTGTCCATCTCACACTATGCAAAAACTCAGTGCACATAAAAGGCCCAAAAATCTGAAATTCATTACCTGTGAATATAAAAGAAACACTGTCTGTTTATAAATTCAAGTCTCTTCTTAAAAATCACTTACTCACCCACAACTAAATACTGAATAACTGTACTGGTACCATCCGACTTACGACCGAGTTTAGTTCCGACAAACCGGTCATAAGTCGAAATAGATGCAAGTCGAGCCTTACTACTGAATATCAACATCACATTTTTGTAATGATTTTATTTTATTGTTTTATTTTGGTATTTCACTTTTTACTTTACTTATTATGCTGTCAGTACTGTATTTTATACTGAATGGTTTAGGATAAACACTGTGTACAACACAAACAATTGTTTATTTTCCAGAAATTTGGCATAGAAAACACGGTCGTAAGTCGAATGGTCGTATGTCGAGCAGGTCGTAAGTTGGATGGTAGGTGTATCTCTTAAATGTTTTACCTGTGACCCTAGCAAACTTTGTTTTTTTAATTACATTACCTAACAGAATACTCCATTCTATTGAATGCACAGCAATTCAGCAAATGACCATATAACCTGTCTTTGAAATACAGTGGTCCCTCAATTATCGTCCATAATTCGTTCCTGGAAGTGGGACTATTATCGAAATGGACGATTTACGAATCAATTTTCCCCACAAGAAATAATGTAAATTCAATTAATCTGTTCCTGACACTCAGAAGTATTAAAACAAAAAATTTTTTTTACGTGAAATATAGATGTAGTACATAAACAATACAGTGGCACACGATGAATTAAACATTAACATAATAACACTTACCTTTATTGGTGATTCTTCTTTGTGTATGGAAGACTGGAGAAGGAGACAGATTGGATGATTTACTGTTTGGAAGGGGAATTCCCTTCCATCAACACCTCGGGTATCAATTGCTTTTCTGGGGTTACTTCTCTTCTCTGTTTCTTAATGCCACTAGGACCACCTTGAGAGTCACTGGAGTCCTGTCGCGCAAAAAAAACTGTCCAGAGAGCTCTGTTTCTGGGGTCTCTTTAAAACTTCCCTAAAATGGGCAAAGACACTGTCACTGTACAAGTTGCCGATATGGCTTGCAACATCCTTCTCTGGGTGATGTTTCTCCATAAATCTTTCCATCCTACCCCACATTCCAAAAATCTCCTTAATTTCTGAAGAAGGCACCTTCCTCCATCTCTCTTCCTCCTCCTCTGCAGCAAGATTCTGAGCTGAGATCTGTTGCTCTTCCTGCTGAAGCTCTTGCAGCTCCTCAGTGGTTAGCTCCTTGTTGTGGTCCTCCACCAACTCTTCCACATCCTCCAAACTCACATCCAACCCCATGGAACTCCCCAGTGCCACAATGGATTTAACAACTGACATAGGCTCATCAGGGTCAGCCCCAAACCCTTCAAAATCCCTCTTGTGGACACAATCTGGCCACAATTTTCTCCAAGCAGAGTTCAAAGTCCTGGTAGTCACTCCCTCCCAAGCCTTACCTATAAGGCTTACGCAATGGAGAATACTGAAGTGTTCTTTCCAAAAATCTCGTAGAGTCAAGTGAGTGTCTGAGGTCACATTCAAGCACTTCTCAAACATTGCTTTGGTGTAGAGTTTTTTAAAGTTTGAAATGACCTGCTAGTCCATGGGCTGGAGGAGAGGAATGGTATTCGGGGGCAAGAACTTTACTGTGATTAACCCAAACTCCTTCAGAATTAGGTCATCCAAGTTAAGAGGATGAGCAGGTGCAGTGTCCATTACTAGGAGGCACTTGAGATCCAATTTCTTTTCCAAGAGGTAATTCTTCACACTAGGGCCAAACACTTCATTGAACCACTCGACAAAATTGTCCCTTGTGACCCATGCCTTACTATTAGATCTCCAAAACACACACAATTTACTCTTCATGACATTGTTTTTCTTGAAAACTCTGGGATTTTCAGAATGGTACACTAGTAACGGCTTCACTTTGAAATCCCCACTAGCCCTAGCACAGAACATTAGCGGTAGCCTGTCTTTCACAGGCTTGTGTCCTGGCAGCGCCTTTTCTTCCTGAGTAATGTAGGTCCTCTTTGGCATTTTCTTCCAAAAGAGGCCTGTTTCATCACAAATGAACACTTGTTCAGGTTTCAGTCCTTCACTGTTTATGTACTCCTTGAATTCATGCACATATTTTTCAGTCGCCTTGTGGTCCGAACTGGCAGCCTCACCATGCCTTACCACACTGTGTATGCCAGTACGCTTCTTAAATCTCTCAAACCTGCCTTTGCTGGCCTTAAATTCACTCACATCACCACTAGTTGCAGGCAATTTCTTTACCAAATCGTCATGCAACTGCCTAGCCTTTTCACAAATAAGCGACGTCATAAGACTATCTCCTGCTAATTGTTTCTCATTTATCCACACCAATAATAACTTCTCAACATCTTCGAGTACTGGTGATCTCATTTTTGTCAGCATATTTACCCCCTTTGCAATAACAGCGTCCTTGATTTCCTTTTTCTTGGCTATGATGGAAGATATGGTTGTAAGGGATTTGTTATACATCCTGGCCAGTTCGCCCACACATACGCCACTATCATATTGTTCAATTATGTTTTTCTTAAATTCAATCGTATTTCTCACCTTCTTTACCAAAGGCTTGGCACTAGGAGCTTTCTTTGGAGCCATGGTGGCTTATTTAGCACTTAAATAACTTGCAAGCACTAAAATAAATGGAATATTATGAAATATTTCGCTGGAGCACGTGAGGGGACCGTTGCTCACTGGTAAACAATGGCATACTGGCTGGGAAGGAAAGGCCGAGGCGGCTCAGAGCCTGAGTACGCGTCCGGGACGAAGGACTATTAGCGAGTTACCGGACCATTTGCGAGCCAATATTTAGACGAAAAAACAGGACTATTTCCGAAATGGATGACTTTCAGGCCGGACGATTATTGAAGGACCACTGTACTCATTTGTGCTTGTTATTTGTTCATTATTATTTTTACCACTGAATATATCATTGTTTAGTTAATCTTAAGTCAATTTTAAGCCTGCCCATAATGCTCTGCATACAAGGGGCTTTTGGCATGTTACATTTAACCACTGTATTTCTTTGTACATCTATGTATCATGTCCAAATTAATAATAAATAAATAAAAAAATTATTATAATTATTATTACTGATAAGGTAGGGAACTGAACCCCCTCACCAGTGTCAAGGTTCCTTGAAGCTTGTGAGGGGCTCTTGATCTAGGGAATTTAATATGTGCTCTAGTTCCCTAAATTAATAATAATAATAATAATAATAATAATAATAAAAAACGATAGAGCTTCAGTTCCCTAAATTATCAATAACTATAATTATAATAATAACTATTATTACAATTATGTATGTATTATGTACATAATACATATGTAATAATAATTAAGAATGTTGATGCTAGTTGGCACAGCTGATTCCAAAACATCCAGTAAGCAGTACACATGTTTACATCGCTGTGGGAGCAGTTCTCTCCTTCTTTGCTTACATTTTTGACAGTCATTTGGCCAAGTTTTGCTTTTCTAACCATGGGTCCTAAGAAAACAAGTGCAAAGGACAGTGCTGAGAAGAAAAAGACGATGATTTCCATGGAATTAAAGCATGAAATCATAGATAAACATAAGCAAGGTGCATGAGTTGTGGATTTAGCCAGACAATACCAGCGAAGTACATCTACTATATGTATAATACTAAAGCAGCAGGAGTCGATAAAGGCTATAGCACCAGCCAAGGGCGTTACATTAATGTCTAAGCTGTGGACATCTGTCCATGAAAAGATGGAGAAGCTGCTGCTAACCTGGTTGAGAGAAAAGCAGCTCGCAGGAGATACTGTGACTGAGGGTATCATCTGCGAGAAGGCATGAGGCATTTACGCTGATTTGCTGCAGCAAACCCCAGGCACTTCAACAGACAAGGCATTGGAAAAGTCGTTTAAAGCCAGTCAGGGCTGGTTCGACAATTTTAAAAGGAGGGCTAGCATTCATTCTGTCATCAGGCATGGTGAGGAAGCAAGCTCCGATGTGAAGGCAGCTGAGGATCTCCTCAAAACTTTTGCTGAAGTGATAGCTGAAGAATACATATCCCTCAGCAAGTCTTCAACTATGACGGGACAGGGCTCTTCTGGAAGAAGATGCCAAGAAGGACTTACATAACTGCAGAGAAGAAGAAGCTGCCAGGCCACAAACCTATGAAGGATAGGTTAACCCTCGCATTGTGCGCCAATGCGAGTGGCGACTGCAAGATCAAGCCACTGCTGGTATATCATTCGGAAAACCCCAAAGCCTTTAAGTCACACAAGATTCTAAAGGAAAAAATGCAGGTTATGTGGAGGGCAAACCCGAAGGCATGGGTCACCAGGCAGTTCTTTGTGGAGTGGGTAAACCTGGTCTTTGATCCTGCCATTAAGAAGTATCTCCAGAAAAATAACCTACCCCTGAAAGCCCTTCTCGTCTTGGACAATGCACCTGCTCACCCACCGAACCTCAAAAACAACATCCTTGAAAAGTTCAAGTTTATAAACATTCTCTTCCTTCCACCCAACACCACCCCGATCCTGCAGCCCATGGACCAAGAGGTGATTCCTAATTTCAAGAAGCTCTTCACCAAGCACCTGTTCCACCGCTGCTTTGATGTGGCGGAGAGCACAAACTTGACCCTTCGAGAGTTCTGGAAGGACCACTATAACATCGTGATATGCCTCAAAATTCTAAATATGGCCTGGCAGGGTGTTACAAGGAGGACCTTGAACTCTGCGTGGAAGAAGCTGTGGCCTAAGGTTGTCTGAAAGGGACTCTGAAGGATTCGAGCCCGAAGCAGCAGTGGTGGATGAGATTGTGTCCCTCGAAAAGTCCATGGGCATGGAGGTGGATGAAGATGTGAATGAGCTCATCAAGGAGCACTACGAGGAGCTGATGACAGAGGAGTTAGATGAACTACATATACAGCAGCATCACGAAGTTTTGAAGGACATTCGTACTGCAGAGGAGCCAGATGTGGAGGAGGCTATCTCTACAAGTGAAATAAAGGAAATGTTGGGAATCTGGGAGAGACTTTCAGAGTTTATTGCAATGAAACACCCAGAGAAAGTAGCAACTGGTCGTTCATCGGAGCTACAGTATTTAATGACACTTGCCTAACTCATTTCCAAAACATCCTGAAAGGGAGGCTGAAACAAACCTCCTCGGACAGATTTTTATTGAAATGCCCTGCAGAGGAAAGTGAGGAAAGAGTGAAGAAAAAGTAAAAAATCAGTGAAGAAAAAGCCAAAAATCAGTGAAAAGTAAGAGCAAATGAAAGAAGTGAAAAGTTAAACAAAACATATTGTATCAGTTATGTTCAGTGATTTAACAAAACAAATTATATCAGTTATGTTCAGTGATTTAACAAAATAAATTGTATCAGTTAAGTGATAAAACAAACTGTATGAGTTAAATTCAGCAATGAAACAAAACAATGTTGCTGTTGGAGGTTTACAGGGCCACTAACATCATACACCACACTGTGAATCTCCCACCCTCAACCTTCCCTACACTCAACCTCCTCCACACTCAACCTCTGCCACCATCTCTGCTGCAAATGTGTAAGTACAGTAGGGCCCCGCTTTACGGCGTTTTTCCTTACGGTGTTCTGCTAATACAGCGATGTCAAATTATGATCAAAATTTGCTATACGGCAAGCGGTCTTTCAAATACGGCGCCCCCCACCCAGTTTGTTTACATTCTCCGTGACCACATCTATTATGTCAGGAAACTTTCCAAAATTTCAAGTGTTTTAAAGTTACTGCATATTTTATATGTACTCTGATAATTATACTTATGTGTACCTGTACATAAATATACTTGCACACTGTGCTGGTGTGCAGGTACACATTAAAATCGCTAAGTCTCTCTCTACTCATGACGCCAATACTACGTAATAATAATCACTCTTGGGCACACTAAATGTCTTATTTTACATTAACATAGGCATTTTCATTAATCCATCTATGATATTTTCCTCAAAATTATATATGAAACCAGTAACATAGCATATAAACACGATACTGTACATACACTCACAGAATAAAAATTGACATAAATATGAGATATGTTTACAAAGCAGCTGTGTAGGTAGTGTCGGAAGAATTACGTTTTCTCTAGTCAAACTGGGGGATAACTGTAGAAAAATATTCTTTTCGTATGCCTTTACTCTATATATAGCAATTCACGATCCTTGTGGGTTTAGTGCTTTTTATAATAATAACAATAATACATAATAATAATAATACATAATAATAATAATACATAATAATAATACAGTGGACCCCCGCATAACGATGGCATCACATAGCGATTAATCCGCATACCGCTTGCTTTAATCGCAAAAATTTTGCCGCACATACCGATTAAAAACCCACTCACCGATTTTCATCCGAGACGCGTCCAATGTGTTCTTGCCAAAGGTTTAACTGTGTTTTCGAAACAAAGATCGCAAGTGATGGAAGATGTTGAGAGACTCTTATTGGTGTGGATAAATGAAAAACAGCTAGCAGGAGATAGCGTCTCTCAAGCGATCATATGTGAAAAGGCTAGGAAGTTGCATGAGGATTTAATTAAAAAAATGCCTGCAACTAGTGATGATGTGAGTGAATTTAAGGCCAGCAAAGGTTGGTTTGAGAGATTTAAGAAGCGTAGTGGCATCCATAGTGTGATAAGGCATGGTGAGGCTGCCAGTTCGGACCACAAAGCGGCTGAAAAATATGTGCAGGAATTCAAGGAGTACATAGACAGTGAAGGACTGAAACCTGAACAAGTGTTTAATTGTGATGAAACAGGCCTGTTCTGGAAGAAAATGCCAAGCAGGACCTACATTACTCAGGAGGAAAAGGCACTCCCAGGACATAAGCCTATGAAAGACAGGCTTACTTTGTTGATGTGTGCCAATGCTAGTGGTGATTGCAAAGTTAAGCCTTTATTAGTGTATCACTCTGAAACTCCCAGAGCATTCAGGCAAAAGAATGTCCTCAAGGATAATTTGTGTGTGCTGTGGAGGGCAAACAGTAAGGCATGGGTCACTAGGGACTTTTTCTATAACTGGTTACACCATGCATTTGCCCCCAATGTGAAAGATTACCTAACTGAAAAGAAATTAGAACTTAAGTGCCTCCTGGTGTTAGACAATGCCCCTGGTCATCCTACAGACGTGGCAGAGCGACTTTATGGGGACATGAGCTTCATTAAGGTGAAGTTTTTGCCTCCTAATACCACTCCTCTCCTGCAGCCCATGGACCAGCAGGTTATTGCAAACTTCAAAAAACTGTACACAAAAGCTCTGTTTGAAAGGTGCTTTGTAGTGACCTCAGAAACTCAACTGACTCTAAGAGAGTTTTGGAGAGAGCACTTTAATATCCTCAATTGTGTAAACCTTATAGGTAAGGCTTGGGAGGGAGTGACTAAGAAGACCTTGAACTCTGCTTGGAAGAAACTGTGGCCAGAATGTGTAGACAAAAGGGATTTTGAAGGGTTTGAGGCTAACCCTGAGAGGATTATGCCAGTTGAGGAATCCATTGTGGCATTGGGAAAGTCCTTGGGGTTGGAGGTTAGTGGGGAGGATGTGGAAGAGTTGGTGGAGGAGGACAATGAAGAACTAACCACTGATGAGCTGATAGATCAACTTCAACAGCAAGAGGCCAGACCTGAGGAAACTGGTTCAGAGGAGGGGAGAGAGAAATTGAAGAAGTTGCCTACTACAAAGATTAAGGAAATCTGTGCAAAGTGGCTTGAAGTGCAAACCTTCATGGATGAAAATCACCCTCACACAGCTATTGCAAGCCGTGCTGGTGATTATTACACTGACAATGTTGTGAAACACTTTAGGGAAGTCATAAAGGAACGAGAGGTACAGGCCACTATGGACAGATATGTTGTGCGAAAGAAGTCCAGTGACTCTGAAGCTGGTCCTAGTGGCATTAAAAGAAGAAGGGAAGTAACCCCAGAAAAGGACTTGCCACCTCAAGTCTTAATGGAAGAGGATTCCCCTTCTAAACACTAACACTCTCTCTCCCCTCCTCCCATCCCATCAATCATCACCAGATCTTCAATAAAAGTAAGTGTCATGTAAGTGTGCATGCCTTTTTCAGTTTGTGTGTATTAAAATTAACATTTCATGTGGTAAAAAAATTTTTTTTTCATACTTTTGGGTGTCTTGCACGGATTAATTTTATTTCCATTATTTCTTATGGGGAAAATTCATTCACATACCGATTATTTCGCATAACAATTACCCCTCTTGCACGGATTAAAATCGTTATGCGGGGGTCCACTGTAATAATAATAATAATAATAATAATATCTTCACTCTAAAAATGGTGTGTTGCTGTTTGTTTATTCTGAACTAACTTGTACAACTTGTACACAATGTAAGAGTATTTGTATTGTGAGGTAATTATTATTATAATAAAAAAATATTGAGGTGAATGTTTTACAAACTCTTACAAACGTATGTGAATGAGCTAAAAGTAGACACATATTAATACGCATTTATTTCGCCTGACCAAGTGATCGCCCACTACTTGTTCAGTTTGTATTCTTACAGTCTCAACTCTGTATCTCGATCTCTCTCTCTTTCTTCTCAACCATAGGTTCTAATCTCGCCAATGAAATCCCACGTACCAATGCCCATGCCGGGGACTACCTAGATGGGAATTTCCCAAATTACTTCTATCTTGCTCCAACTGAGCCCACGGAAGTCACCGAGATTATACTCACTTAAAAATAACTCAGGGAATCTGCCTCATGTCCCACCATTATTGTACAAGAGAGCGGCCCATGCCCTCTCGCATGCTATCTCATTACTTTTTAACAAGTCACTAGAAACTAGCACCTTCCCGAAACTACTCAAGACGGCATGGGTTACACCAATACATAAAGGTGGTGACCCTACAGATTTAAACAACTACAGGCCAATATCAAACTTACCATTGCTATCCAAAATCTTTGAGAAACTCGTGCACAGGAGACTATATTCATTTATAACGGCACAAAACATACTCAACCCCTGCCAATTTGGATTCAGGAAAAATAAAAGCACTAACGATGCAATCATAAAAATGCTAGATCTGCTTTACACAGCATTGGAAAATAAGGAATATCTACTAGGAATTTTTATTGACCTATGAAAAGCTTTTGACACAGTAGACCACAGCATCCTACTCCACAAACTTGACCATTATGGTATAAGAGGCCATGTGCTTGCATATTTCAAATCTTACCTTACTAATAGGTATCAGTATGTCACCATTAAAGACACAGCATCAATAACACAGCCACTTGATACTGGAGTTCCGCAGGGAAGTGTCCTTGGTCCCCTGCTCTTCCTCATATACATCAATGATCTTCCAAACGTATCTCAACACCTGAACCCCATTCTCTTTGCTGACGACACGACTTATGTCATCTCTCACCCTAATCTTGCCACCCTCAACACCATTGTTAATGAGGAGCTGATCAAAATATCGACTTGGATGACAGCCAATAAACTTACGCTTAACACTGACAAAACCTACTACATTATATCTGGTAGCAGAGCAGGAGATGCACAAATTAACATTAAGATCGACAACACTCTAATTGCCAGGCATAATGAGGGCAAATTCCTAGGCCTATACCTCGACAACAACCTGAACTTCAGCACCCATATCCAACACATAACAAAAAAAGTATCCAAAACGGTTGGGATCCTCTCCAAGATACAATACTACGTGCCGCAAACTGCCCTTCTTACACTATACCATTCACTTAAATATCCATACCTCACCTATGCTGTCTGTGCTTGGGGTTCAACAGCAGCAACACACCTAAAGCCAATAATAACCCAACAAAAAGCCGCAGTAAGAATAATCACTAAATCCCATCCCTGGCAACACACCTCCCCACTCTTCATAGATCTAAACTTATTCCCTGTTCAGTACATCCACACTTACTACTGTGCAATCTACATCTACAGGACCTTAAATTCCAATATTAACCTTGACCTAAAACGCTTTCTTGATAGTTGTGACAGAACCCACAGGCATAACACCAGACACAAACATCTCTATGACATTCCCCGTGTTCGACTAAACCTTTACAAAAATTCAATGTATGTCAAAGGCCTTAAAATCTGGAACACCCTACCTGAAAATTCTAAATCTGCAGACACATTCATCACCTTTAAAACTACCATCAGAAAACATCTTATCTCCCTGATACACCCTGTCAACTAATTACACGAATACCACCTGGTGGTTAACACTTACACTCACTCACCCATTTGACCATAAACAGAAATATCAATCTCAGTCTCAAAATAATGAATCTTAACTAGTCATAAGTTGGCTTGTGATACTCCAATACTGAAACTATGTATAGTGCCAAAACAAAAGCATTCACATTGCTAAACTCACAAACTAGTATTTAGTCAGCCATAATACCAACTTACCTCATAATTTTATAATATTTTAAACTTAAGATTTAATTTAAGTCTGCCCGAAATGCCTAGCCATGCTAGGTGTTCTAGTGGTACACTCTGTAATTATTATTTTACTACATGTAAACCACACAATAACCAAATTCTGTAAACTCAGCATTGTAATCCTTATAGAGAATAAACTTTGAATTTGAATTTACTCTTTCGTTAAATAGTTGGCTCTCATTGACGATGGCGTCTAAGGTTAGCTGTGATAAAAAGAGGAGTCGTAAGCCTCTTGTTTTAACCCTCTCGGGGTTTCAGCCATATGAGAAGTTTTTACAAAGTAGTTTTTAGCATATGAGAAGTTTTTACAAAGTAGAAGTGATGCAAGGAGGAAAGAGTATATGGAGAAAAAGAGAGAGGTTAAGAGAGTGGTGAAGCAATGTAAAAAGAGAGCAAATGAGAGAGTGGGTGAGATGTTATCAACAAATTTTGTTGAAAATAAGAAAAAGTTTTGGAGTGAGATTAAGAAGTTAAGGAAGCCTAGAGAACAAATGGATTTGTCAGTTAAAAATGGGAGAGGAGAGTTATTAAATGGAGAGTTAGAGGTATTGGGAAGATGGAGGGAATATTTTGAGGAATTGTTAAATGCTGATGAAGATAGGGAAGCTGTGATTTTATGTACAGGGTAAGGAGGAATAACATCTTGTAGGAGTGAGGAAGAGCCAGTTGTGAGTGTGGGGGAAGTTCGTGAGGCAGTAGGTAAAATGAAAGGGGGGTAAGGCAGCCGGGATTGATGGGATAAAGATAGAAATGTTAAAAGCAGGTGGAGATATAGTTTTGGAGTGGTTGGTGCAATTATTTAATAAATGTATGGAAGAGGGTAAGGTGCCTAGGAATTGGCAGAGAGCATGCAAAGTTCCTTTGTATAAAGGCAAAGGGGACAAAAGAGAGTGCAAAAATTATAGGGGGAGAAGTCTGTTGAGTATACCTGGTAAAGTGTATGGTAGAGTTATTATTGAAAGAATTAAGTGTAAGACGGAGAATAGGATAGCAGATGAACAAGGAGGCTTTAGGAAAGGTAGGGGGTGTGTGGACCAGGTGCTTACAGTGAAACATATAAGTGAACAGTATTTAGATAAGGCTAAAGAGGTCTTTGTGGCATTTATGGATTTGGAAAAGGCTTATGACAGGGTGGATAGGGGGGCAATGTGGCAGATGTTGCAGGTGTATGGTGTAGGAGGTAGGTTACTGAAAGCAGTGAAGAGTTTTTACGAGGATAGTGAGGCTCAAGTTAGAGTAAGTAGGAAAGAGGGAAATTATTTTCCAGTAAAAGTAGGCCTTAGACAAGGATGTGTGATGTCACCGTGGTTGTTTAATATATTTATAGATGGGGTTGTAAGAGAAGTAAATGCGAGGGTCTTGGCAAGAGGCGTGGAGTTAAAAGATAAAGAATCACACATAAAGTGGGAGTTGTCACAGTTGCTCTTTGCTGATGACACTGTGCTCTTGGGAGATTCTGAAGAGAAGTTGCAGAGATTGGTGGATGAATTTGGTAGGGTGTGCAAAAGAAGAAAATTAAAAGTGAATACAGGAAAGAGTAAGGTTATGAGGATAACAAGATTAGGTGATGAAAGATTGGATATCAGATTGGAGGGAGAGAGTATGGAGGAGGTGAACGTATTCAGATATTTGGGAGTGGACGTGTCAGCGGATGGGTCTATGAAAGATGAGGTGAATCATAGAATTGATGAGGGGAAAAGGGTGAGTGGTGCACTTAGGAGTCTGTGGAGACAAAGAACTTTGTCCTTGGAGGCAAAGAGGGGAATGTATGAGAGTATAGTTTTACCAACGCTCTTATATGGGTGTGAAGCGTGGGTGATGAATGTTGCAGCGAGGAGAAGGCTGGAGGCAGTGGAGATGTCATGTCTGAGGGCAACGTGTGGTGTGAATATAATGCAGAGAATTCGTAGTTTGGAAGTTAGGAGGAGGTGCGGGATTACCAAAACTGTTGTCCAGAGGGCTGAGGAAGGGTTGTTGAGGTGGTTCGGACATGTAGAGAGAATGGAGCGAAACAGAGTGACTTCAAGAGTGTATCAGTCTGTAGTGGAAGGAAGGAGGGGTAGGGGTCGGCCTAGGAAAGGTTGGAGGGAGGGGGTAAAGGAGGTTTTGTGTGTGAGGGGCTTGGACTTCCAGCAGGCATGTGTGAGCGTGTTTGATAGGAGTGAATGGTTTTTAATACTTGATGTGCTGTTGAAGTGTGAGCAAAGTAACATTTATGAAGGGGTTCAGGGAAACCGGCAAGCCAGACTTGAGTCCTGGAGATGGGAAGTACAGTGCCTGCACTCTGAAGGAGGGGTGTTAATGTTGCAGTTTAAAAACTGTAGTGTAAAGCACCCTTCTGGCAAGGCAGTGATGGAGTGAATGATGGTGAAAGTTTTTCTTTTTCGGGCCACCCTGCCTTGGTGGGAATCGGCCAGTGTGATAATAAAAAAAAATAATAATAGTACGGCTTACGCACCAGGGTTTTTGATGTACTAGTACGCATAAATTCTAGCACCCTCAAATTTAGCAAGAGAAAGCTGGTATGCCTACATATGAAAGAATGGGTCTATGTGGTCAGTGTGCGCAGTATAAAAAAAATCCTGCAGCACACAGTGTGTAATTAATGAATGTACTACTGTATATGTATTTTATTGTTCTGGGGCGCATTAATTAAAAGTTGTAGTATACAGTAGACCATTATTTAGCACAAGTTTATTTGGCACGATTTGAGTATAGCACAAGTGAAAAATTGCGACACATTTTTACGTGTATGATCAATTTGACACGATTCGCAGGAGGGGAAAAGATTTTGGGCGCACGGTCGCCTGGTCGCTCGTGGTGGGTTATACCGCTGAGTCAATGAGGAAAGCCTACTGCCATCCCCCCCAACCACTCACACCCACCCCCACCATGCTCCCAGCCTCCAGTTCAGTTCATACACGTGCAGGACGGAGGTACTCAGGAACCTAGCTGTGTTTATATACATACATATTTTCTTAATTTCATTGCCATTTGTTAAATCTGCCAAGTAATAATGGCACCCAGTAAGCATAAACCATGACAAATCATTCCAGGTTATATTTTATTATTCTCCATGGGAAAGTGGAACAGAATTTTTCTTCCATTAGATATGCATGTCGTAAGAGGTGACTAAAATGTCGGAAATAAGGGGCTTGTAACCCCTTCTCCTGTATACATTAATAAAGTTAAAAAGAGAAACTTTTGTTTTTCTTTTTTGGGCCAAACTGCTTCAGTGGGATACGGCCGGTTTGTTGAAAGAAAGAAGATATTTTATTATCCAAGAAATAGAGTAAATCTTTTTTTTTTTTTGTGATGTATTCAAAATAGAAGGCAAGTGTAATACAGGAGGCCTGGAGACATGATTAGTACACACAGTAAATGTCACTTCAGTGCTTGGAATGTCTACAGTGCTTATTTTGGACTATGTTTTTAAACTGCAATTTTTTTAAATTCTGCATGAAATTAGCCAAACTATTAAATTCTGGGCAATTTATATGGTAGTTCTGATAGCTGAATGAGCAGTTTCTTGTATTCAATTGACAGAATATAAGGCATACTAGTAAAACAGATAAGAATTTGGTCCAACAGAGCAATGGAATTAGCTTAAAATAGGACTCAAAGTCGGCAAAATTACCAATGCATAAACTACACCTGTATAATTTCGTAAGCTTTTCATCCAATTTTGTATTTTTCGTGTCATTATCATCAGGAAAAGATTCTCTACCATTTCAGCTTTTTTTATTTTTTATTTTTTTTTGAAATTTGGATACTGTGGGCTTAGGACAGTGACTATGGTAATGTAAAATAAGTATCAGTGAAATATTTCCTGGATTCTAATATAATTAAACACCTATTCCAATACACTGTTCAATTCTCTTGTGTTCCTTGTAATTTCTAAATTTATTGTTACAACCACTTAGAGACTGTATATATGTTAGCAATTAATTAGTTATTAGTCTTAAGACAGACTTAAGTTTGCCCAAAATGCTCTGCATACTAAGGGGCTTTCTGCATGCACACCAAAATGTCCCTCATGTCTGTACAGACAGTGCATCATGCTAAAATAAAGAATCTTTAATCTTTAATATATATTTTTTATTACAAAAAATAATAAATTTATTGTACAATAGCTTTGTAATGTAATAATAGCAGAGTACAGTAGTACTTACGAGTTCGGTCCTTGTTCCATGCATGACAGGTGATGGGTACAATGCCAAATTGAAACACTTCTGTCATGATGTGTCACTTGGAGCAGGTGTGCTGCAACACTGAGAGGGTAAAACACCTTGCATGAATACATATACTATATATGCAGTACACAAAATACATTTAATATTATGATCAGTTGTCATTTCATCCCAGGTGGCTAACTCACCCCAAAATTAGACCCTCACATGTATGTAATACCTTGAACATCATTACTCACCTTACACTACTCCCTAATCTATCCGCACTTCTTGGAATGCAGACGAGAAAGATACATAATAATATACACGTGGAAAATTTTAAGAGGAACTAGTCCCAAATCTGCACACTGAAAGTTTTCAAATTCCCTCTGACTCCAACTATCCTTGAATTAGTACAAAAATAAATGCCTATCAATAAACTCACCCTTGAATATGAATGGTATACAATACCAACAAGATGAAGAATTAAGACACATGCAACATCTTGGTATCTTTACTTGTAGACGTTTCACCATCCAGTGGCTTTATCAATACAACACACAGATTAGATTTTGCCACCAAAGTGCCTAGTTTACTGTGCATACACAAAAGGCCTAGGAACTAGGCTCCAAAAGGGTTAACAGGAGTACAATTGAATTTATATCTACAGTTCACTCATCTGTTACAAGCAAATTTAGGAAATTTGCTTAGTAAATCTGGTATCTAATTTTCATTAATAAGATATCTTGACATGTCACATAGATTATTATACTGTCTGTCTCTGTATTCCTCAATAAGTGGACAATTAAGCACATAGTGTTCAAGACAGTGACCCTATGCCTGATCACATAATTTACATTTAGTTTGATCATCATCTGTGTGTCTCCCAAACTGCCAGAAGTATTGTAACCAAGTCTAAGCCTGGCCACTACAACATCAGTCAGTCTGCTCACATTGCAAGTTGCTCCATAAACATACTTATCTACGTTCATGTTATCATAGTGGGTTATAGATCTCAGGCTTCTAACTGCATTCCTATAACAATCATTTTCATTATTTAATTCTCCCCTAATAGTATTCCTGATGCTAGACACAGATATACCGAAGTTATATTCTACATTCTCCTTCAGGGTACTCTTCTTGGATAACGTATCAATTTTATCATGAAGGAGTGATCCAGTGTGTGATGGGACCCATAGCAATAGTACATTAATTCCTTTTTCCCGGATTTTGAAGTATCTATACCTGGCTTCTCCAATGACCCAAAAATAACCCAAAAAAGTCAGTGTCATCGAAGACTGTCTAACTTATTTCCATTGGGGTCCTTAATCTTGTGTCCCAGGATGCAACCCACACAAGTCGACTAACACCCAGGTGAACAGGGAAAAATGCCTGGAACTAGTGCTCATATTGGTGAATTTAAAGCCAGCAAAGGTTGGTTTGAGAGATTTAAGAATCATAGTGGCATACACAGTGTGATAAGGCCTGTTCTGGAAGAAAATGCCAAACAGGACCTACATTACTCAGGAGGAAAAGGCACTCCCAGGACACAAACAGTGTCTCATCACTCATCACCACATCTTTAATAAAGGTGTCATTTATTCTTCATTTAGCACACTAGTACATGCACAATATATATTGTGCATGCATCCTTCTTTTTATGTTTAGGAAAATGCATATGTCATGTGCTAGGAAATTTTTTTTTCATACTTTGGGTGTCTTGACCGGATTAATTTGATTTTCCTTGTATATTATGGGGAAAATTAATTTGACTTACGATAATTTCGTCTTACGATGTGCTCTCTGGAACGGATTAATATCGTAAGTTTATTTATTTATTTATTTATTTATTTATTGAGATTGTGTATACACAAGTGGGATGCAATGCAAAGAGAGCCTCTATTATGCCTTAGCATTACGGGCCAACTTAACATTATTGGCTTACATTCTACTTAATACTATGAAATCGTATATCATAGTTCTACAGTAGGAAAGTAATTATTTCATAGTTGTACAGTAGAATATTAATGAATCAAAATTTGTATAATACAAAGATATACGTATTTATATTCTAAAATGCTTTTGTGAAAAACAATGATTCAATTATATTCATGTCAACAATGGATAAAAGGTTCAATGTGATTGTTTCAGATATGATGTGGGAGTACATAGGTGAGTAAATGTATACTGAGTGTTTAGCATTTAGTCTAAGGTGATTAAGTGGCTTTTGAGAAGAGTCTTAAATTGATTTTCAGACTGGGTTACTTTAATATCTTCTGGTAATGAATTCCATATTTTGGGGCCCTATATGTGCATAGAGTTTTTACACAGTGTGATATGGACACGAGGTATATCAAAAAGAGATCTGTGTCTTGTGTTGTGGTTATGTGTCCTGTTTAGGTTGGTGAGAAGTTTGAGTGGAGGGTTTATATTTGCGTGTATTGTTCTGTGTATGTAGTAGGCACATGAATAAATATGGATGTTCTTAACCCTTTGAGGGTTTTGGTCGTACTAGTACGTCTTACGCGTAGGGGTTTTTGTCGTACTAGTACGCATAAATTCTAGCGGCCTCAAATCTCACAGGAAAAGGCTGATAAGCCTAGATGTGAGAGAATGGGTCTGTGTGGTGGGTGTGCGCAGTAGAAAAAAAATCTGGCACCCAGTGGTGCATTGTGGGAATGCCATCATAGTACACAATTTCCACCGTGCCTCGCGGTAAGAAGTTCCTCACTCCTCGGCGAATTGGGACACTTTTGTTCCCCAGTGACAGTTCTAATACAGATGGAAGTGACAGTGAAGATGAGTTTCAAGGTTCTGGTGAGGTTTTGACCGAAACTAATGACCATAATATGGGTAATAGTGAGGAAAACCCAGACAACCCACAGCCTTCCACCTCTGGTGCTGGGCCATCTTGTTCACGTTCAGTTGTACCAGAATCAAAGAGGAAACTCCTATTTTCCAAAATCCCAGACTCAGATGTGAGCATTGGTGATGATAGTGATAGTGATTATGAACTACAAGCTCTTCAAACTTGTTCCAAGAATGGAGGATGAGGAGGAGGCAGAGGAGGAGGAGGCAAGAGGAGGAGGAGGCAAGAGGAGGAGGAGGCAAGAGGAGGAGGAGGCAAGAGGAGGAGGAGGCAAGAGGAGGAGGAGGCAAGAGGAGGAGGAGGCAAGAGGAGGAGGAGGCAGAGGAGGAGGAGGAGGAGGAAGAAGAAGAAGAGGAGGAGGAGGAGGAGGAGGAGGAAGAAGAGGAGGAGGAGGAGGAGGAAGAAGAGGAGGAGGAGGAAGAAGAAGAGGAGGAGGAGGAAGAAGAAGAGGAGGAGGAGGAAGAAGAAGAATACGTAATGATAACAATAATACATAATAATAATAATACATAATAATAATACATAATAATAATAATAGGTAATAATAAATGTTCACCCATGACAGTAACAAGATAAGGGAAGATAACATCTGATAAGTGCTGACGTTTGATGAGGGTAAATGAGGGTAGAGCTGATGCCAAAAGATGAGATAAACATCTCCCTCCCTTTGTTTTTGCTGGTATACTAACATTTCTGTCTGTCTATTTGCCTGTCTGTCAAGCTCCCTGTCTATCCGTCTAGCTCTCTGTCTCAGAGAGCCACAAGACTGTGTCATCACTTTTACTCACATCTTCAAGCAGAGTATAGCACTTTGTCTGGGTTTCTTGGGTTATCCTAGGTAATTTATACTATGTATACTTGAATTTATGTGTACCTGTGAGAAAGAGATAAAAAGACAGATAGAATGAGGGAGAAAGATAATTAGATAGAATGGAGGAAGGGAAGCAGCATCCGACCCCATTGTTTTGACAGGCGGGAGGGGGGAGTGAGTAATGAGACAATATGTCACTTTGACAGCTGCCGACTCCTGGTAATTTACACTATGGACGAGGAGGAGAAGGAGAAGGAGGAAGAGTAGGGGGAAGAGGAAGAAGAGGAGAAGGAGGAAGAGGAGGAGGAGGAAGAGGAAGAGTAGGAGGAAGAGGAATAAGAGGAAGAGTAGGAGGAAGAGGAATAAGAGGAAGAGGAGGAGGAAGAGGAATAGTAGGAGGAAGATTAGGGGGAAGAGGAGGAAGAGGAAGAAGAGGAGGAGGAGGAGGAGGAGGAGGAAGAGTAGGAGGAAGAGGAAGAAGAGGAGGAGGAGGAAGAGGAGGAGGAGGAAGAGGAAGAGGAGGAGGAAGAGGAAGAGTATGAGGAAGAGTAGGGGGAAGAGGAGGAAGAGTAGGGGGAAGAGGAGGAAGAGGAAGAAGAGGAGGAGGAGGGTGGAACACTAGTACACTGGTACTGGTACACTAACATTTCTGTCTGTCTATTTGTCTGTCTGTCAAGCTCCCTGTCTATCTGTCTATCCGTCTAGCTGTCTGTCTCAGAGAGCCACAAGACTGTGTCATCACTTTTACTCACATCTTCAAGCAGAGTATAGCACTTTGTCTGGGTTTCTTGGGTTATCCTAGGTAATTTATACTATGTATACTTGTATTTATGTGTACCTGTGAGACAGAGGTAGACAGACAGATAGAAAGAGAGAGACAGATTGAAAGAGATAGAATGAGGGAGAAAGATAAAACACCATTGTGTATGACACCATGTTTCAGAGTTCCACAAGCTGCAGAACTAATAGGAATATGTTCAGTGACTGTATATTGGTATATATATTATAGAACAATAATAATAAACAATGTTTTGTATTGTTTGTTTTTGTAAACAAGTTTTGTAAACAATATATTGATAATTATGTTTGTGTGCTTATTGTGTTGTATACAACGAGTGTATATATGTACATTGCACCTTACTTTGGTCTCATAGGCTACATAAGTTATGTGAAAAAATAAAATAGTGAAAAAAACAACAAACCTTCAAATACAAGTAAACTAAAGTTTACCGGGTGAGCGGCAGTCGCCGCTGTTGCCATACGCGGCTCATTTTCTGCAAACTTCAAGCATCCATATCTCCGTAAGTATTGATGGTAATTTTTTTTTGTTTATCCTATAATGTTTAGAAAAAAAAACTCTATTTTTTCATAAGAAAAAATTATTTTTTTTTTTTTGAAATTTGGCCGACCCTGAGAACGAGTTTCGGAGAGGGCCTGTCGACCCTCAAAGGGTTAATGGTGAGCAGATTCAGACTTTTAAAAATTGGTGGAGTATGCTGGCGGGAGTGGGAATTCGTTATCATTCACTGTACTATCATCCACTGTACTATTATTACAATACTGCATAACAGTAAACCTTCTATTTTTTTGTTTGAATAAAAATTCATTATGTGAATAAAAAATCACAATGGAAGTCATTTGTAAAGCTTGAAAACATAAATGAACACAGGAAATGTTAATTTAGTGTCAGGAATGCCTGCATTGTTTATTCTTGACCCTATTGTGAAACTGGAATATTTTGAACTTTGCATTAAATTGGCCAAATTACCAATTTCCGATCACTTTATTTGGTAGTTGAAACAGTTGACTTGGCGATTTCTTGTGCTCAATCGATAGAACAGAAGTAATACTAGTGAAATAGCTAAGAATTTGGTTGACTGGAATAATGTAATTGGCCTAAAATGGGAGTCAAAGTCGGCAAAATCACCAATGCGTAAATATCGCTGACACATCAAAATTTGCGAGAGCATAATTTCAGCAATTCCCCATCAAATTTTGTACTTTTTGTTTTATTACCTTCAGAAAAAGATTCTCTACCATTTCATAAGACAAAATAACTAAATTATTTTTTGAAAATTCTTGGACCCTGGTGCACACTTGGAAATTTGGCCTCTGGACCCTGAAAGGGTTAATAATGTATGAACTTTGGGCATCTAGATTTGAAGTTTAAGATTTGGATCATTTTTTTGGCAAAAGTTAAATACTGAGTGTTGAATATTTAGTTTAGAGTGAGTAGAGTAGGTGGTTTTGAGAAGAGCCTTAAACTGATGCTCAGACCTGGTTACTTTAGTATTTACTGGTACTGTAGCTTTAGCACCATTATTACTGCAAAACAAATCATTTTGCAGTGCAGATGCCCAGTTGTTTATTCTTATGCCTAACTCAACAAATTTATTATTGTTCTTAACTAGGAAGGTGACAACAAGAGCAGATGCAGCCCTGCCAGAAGACTCCTGTACAGATCCATCAGTGTACATAAATTGTGATAACATTACTTCCAATACCTCATTCCAAGTATCTACCTCCACATCCACCACCATCAAGGACATTACCAGTAATAGACAGGACAAGCTTCAGACCTCTGCAGGGGTGTACACAATCCCTTGTAATGACTGCAGCGAATTATATGTCAGCAAAACATCCAGAGACCTCCAAACACGCATTTCAGAACACCAGTACACAGGCAGATCTGACGATCCAAGGAATGCCTGTGTTCAACACAGGAATTCACACAACCATTTAATAAACTACAGAAACGCAAGACTAATCGCCAGAGAAGACAACACTCAATACTGAAGAATCCTGGAATTCTCACTTATCTGTACAGTGGACCCCCGACATTTGATATTAATCCGTTCCTGAGAGCCATCGAATGTCAAAAATATCGAAAGTCGAATTAATTTTCCCCATAAGAAATAATGGAAATCAAATTAATTAATGCAAGACACCCAAAAGTATGAAAAAAAAAATTTTACCACATGAAATATTAAGTTTAATGCAATAGAATAATTACAATAACAACAATAACAATAGATTAATAACAATAGAATAATTGACACTTACCTTTAACCCTTTCAGGGTCCGTCCCGTAGATCTACGGCTTTACGGTGAGTGTCCAAACCGTAGATCTACGCCATGAGCTCAGCTCACTCTGATAAACTGTGAGTGGTACATTTGGGCCTAGATATGAGAGAATACATCTATGTGGTATGTGTGCACCACATAAAACAGATCCTGCAGCACACTGTGTATAATGAGAGAAAAAAACTGAAATCATGATTTTTCGATTAAAACAGCGACTTTGCAGTGTTTTTTCGTATGTTTTTTATAGTTGTATTTGCGATTTCTTGGTCTCATTTGATAGAATGGAAGACATATTACAGAAATAGAGATGATTTTGATTGGTTTTAGCACTGGAAACGGCTTGAAACTGAGCTCAAAGTAGCGGAAATGTTAAATTTTTGCCGATATTCAGAGTAAACAAACGACCTCACACATCTAATACACATCAGCTGGTGGGTCTAATATACATTCACAAATATGGTGATGATATTTATACAATTATTACAGTATTGCATAACAGTAAATCTTCTATTTTTTGGTGTGAATAAAAATTCATTATGTGAATAAAAAATCAAAATGGAATTTATTTGTAAAGCCTCAAAATGTAACTAATGAACAGAGGAAATGTTAGTTTAGTTCCAGGAATACCTACATTGTTTATTCTGGAGCCTATTTTGAAATTGGAATATTTTGAACTTTGTGTTAAATTGGCCAAATTAACAATTTCCGATCACTTTATTTTGTAGTTGAAACAGTTGATTTGGCGATTTCTTGTGCTCAATCAATAGAATAGAAGTAATACTAGTGAAATAGCTAAGAATCTGGTTGATTGGAATAATGTAATTGGCCTAAAATGGGAGTCAAAGTCGGCAAAATCGCCGACTCGTAAATATCGCTGACACATCAAAATTCGCGAGAGCATAATTTCGTCAATTTTCCACCAAATTTCGTACTTTTTGTTTTATTACCTTCACAAAAAGATTCTCTACGATTTCATAAGAAAAAATAACAAATTTTTTTTTTGAAAATTCTTGGACACTGGTGCGTGACTTCAGATTTTGGCCTTGGACCCTGAAAGGGTTAATGAAGATCTGGTGATGACTGATGGGATGGGAGAAGGGGAGTGTGTGGATGGTGTTAGTGTTTAGAAGGGGAATCCCCTTCCATTAGGACTTGAACTGGCAGCCTCACCATGCCTTACCACACTGTGTATGCCACTACGATTCTTAAATCTTTCAAACCAACCTTTGCTGGCCTTAAATTCACTCACATCACCACTAGGTGCAGGCAATTTCTTTACCAAATCATCATACACTCCAGCACACGCACTCCACTTTCGTACTTTGCAATCATCTCTTTCTTCATTTCAATAGTCATTAGCACCTTTTTTCTCGAAGGGTTGGCACTAGAAGCTTTCTTGGGGCCCACGGATACTTATTTTGCAGAAACAAGCACCAAAAACAGTGATAATATGGATAATATGGAATGTACCAAATGTATCCCTAGATGCGCGCACACTGGCTGGCTTGTAAACACTGGCACACATGGGGCAGTTCAGGCCACACATGGACATGTCTCGTACGAATCGTGTCGAATGTCGGGTTTTTCATCGAATATTGAGGCGAAATTTTTGCGTTAAAATGCATCGAATGTCAGATTTATCGAATGTCGATGCCATCGAATGTCGGGGGGGTCCACTGTACATCCAACAACTTCAACCAGAACAACGGCTTTTATAACATAGCTGAACCCCTTGCAAAGAAACTTCTTTATTGTTAGCCCACATAAGAACATAAGAATGGAGGAACACTGCAGAAGGCCTATTCATATACTTATCCAATCTCTAGAGCTACCCAAAGCTCACCCTTCTCGGAAGACTGTCACATGCAGCATTCTCCACCTGACCCAGCATTATCCACCTGACACCATCCTATAAATACTGTACTCATGTATCTTTCACCCAGGTAGATCCGTTTGTGACTTGATAAAGCCCACTGCATGAGCAAAATGTTGTCAATAAAGGATCACATTATACTGCTTAAGTGTTTATATTTTCACTATACGTACAGTGGACCCCCGACCAACGGCATTAATCCGTTCCAGAGAGCTAGCCGTTAGTCGATTTTGCCATTAGTCGAATTAATTTTCCCCATAAGAAATAATGGAAATCCAATTAATCCGTTTCAGAGAGCCAAAAGTATTAACAAAAAATATTTTTTTTAAAGATTAAATATAAATATGCATATAGAAATCAATGACAAATAAATATAAAGCACTAATAAAATGGATAAATGAACATTTAACATCACACTTACCTTTACTGACTTATCTTTATTAACTCAACTTGTTGGTGTATGACAGACACATGGGGGCAAGAGGAAGATTAGTTTATTATGCTTCAATATGATGCTAATATCATCTCTACAGCTTATTTATCTATCACAATTCATCTAATATGACATTATAAACAATATTAATAACATAGAAACAGAACATATGCTCTAGAATGAATAAAATATGTCATAATGTATGAGAGGAGTAAATGGTGTAAGTGTTATTGCTGGGTTTAAGGGCCGCCACTGAGAGGAGCCATGTTGGTGGCAGTGAAGGCTTCTGCTGCCAACACCATCACACTTAAACAATGTATGTAATTTATAAATAAGAAATATTTACATTTTAATTTATAAATAAGAAATGTTTACATTTTAATTTATAAATAAATAATTTTTTTTCAGGTATACACAAATACAGTTACATACATAGATTATCATACATAGCAGCATATATGTAAAGTACCTTGGATAACCCAAAAAAGTCAGAGTGACTTACGTATTTCCATTGGGGTCCTTTTATATTTACACTTAATATATTTACTTTTATGCTTACACTTTTATATTTACACTTACCTTGGAGGAGATGTTAGTTTAATTAGTTAGTGTGATGGAGGAGATGCTAGCAGAGGTTTAGGGTAGTGGATGATAGCAGGCCGGTGTATGTTCAGCGGATGTACACACATCCAACAACTTTGGAGAGTTACTTTCATGTCTTTTTCAATCACTTACTCGCTTAACTTACTTGCTACATTGTTAATTCTACACTTTATCACTGGCTGGCACTATAGCCTTTATTGATACCTGCTGCTTTAGTATCGTACATATCGTAGAATCAATGAATCACTGCAGAAGGCACATTCTCCCCTCTCTCTTCCTCCTCCACTTTGGAACTTTGCTACGAATTTTTTCTTGAATTTTATTGTTTCTTTCCTTCTATATCACAGGGCTGGCACTAGAAACATTCTTTGGTCCCATGTTGGCTTATTTAGTGGTTACAAGCACTAAAAACACTGGAATAATACAAAATATATAGCAGGTACACTTGGAATCGGCTGAAACGGCTTGTAAACACTGGCACACTGGCTGTACATGGAGTCTTGGAGTGGCTGGGCCCACTCAGGCCGCGCTCCGGCCTGAGCGGAACGAACGCCGTTAGACGAGTTTTTCGCCATTGGTAGAGCTATTTTTATGCCAAAGAACACCGTTAGACGAATTTGCCGTTACTTGACGCCGCCACTGGGTGGGGGTCCACTGTATGCTTATTAGGTTTCACAGTCTACTGGAACAATATACACTTACACCATTATTGTTCAATCACCTCCTTTTTACAGATATTAATATTACCCTTTACCACCCTTCTACAATTCATAATCAATTAAATATTCATCAGTTAACCCCAAATGCTCAAAGCCGAAATCGACACTGAACTGAACCTATATAATCTAAATCTCGGTCACCATTTAACCCTTAAACTGTCCAAACACAGATCTACGTTCACTCGCGTATCGCTCCGAGCGCAGATCTATGTTTGATTTTACATGCTTTATGTAAAAAAAACGTAGATCTAAGTTTGGACAGTTTAAGGGTTAACTGAAAGCAACTGCCTTTACTACACAGCAACAGAAGCCAGTACTGTCCTCAGCAATGCCAGAAATATTACAATTTTGAATTACAATATTAGATCCCTAGGTAAACACTAGGAAGACCTCCTGGCACTCCTAGATTCATTAAAGACAAACTTCTCCTGTATTATTCTTACTGAAACTTCACTTAAGCAAGACACAATAGACATCTACACACTACCAGGATACACAGCAATCCACAAATGCAGACCATAACAAACTGGGGAAGGTATTGCCATCTATTATTCTAATGACCTATCATGAAGCAACACCATATCCTTCAATGATGAATATCGTGAATATATATATTTGCAAACTTCTTTGTAAAAAATTTAAAAAACCCTATAGTAATTGGGCCATATAGAGGATGCCTCATACTAATATCCCAGCCTTTAGTGATAAACTAAAAATGCTGATTACAGATACACAAATGAATAAGCACCACCTACTACTAGCAGGAGACTTCAACATCAACCTTGGCCTAACAGATGACCAACCTGTTGCTGACTTCTTTAACAATATTTATTTATTCATTTATTTATTTATTTATTTATTTATTTATATGATCAATACACTATTCATACCAGCAATTACAAAATCAATAAGACTAAGATGAGTGCAACCATAACTGACCATATATGGACAAACATACTAGCCCCCTTTAAAGAGGGGATAATCACAGACAACACTACTGACCACTACCCAACTTTCCTCGTAACAAACATTTGTAAGCAACTAATGGAATATAATAAGTTCTCCTTTTGAATCCATGATGAGGCTTCAATAATTACTTCATTGCAGAACTAAGCTCAGCTGACTGGCCTACAAAATTTTCCAATGCCACTGGAATCGATGAATGGGTAGAGATATTTCTAAACAAAATTCAAAGACTATATAACAAACTTTGTCCCATAAAAACTAAACAGATCACCAATTAAAGACTAAGTTACCCATGGCTTACTAACAACAACCTAACGTCCATCAACATGAAACATCAATATGAGAAATAATATAGAAGGGGTTTAATAACTAAACAGTTTATCAAACACTATACATCAGTCTTCACCAAATTAATCAGAAAATCTAAGCAACTATACAGTGGACCCCCGCCTTACAATCAGCTTCCAATGCGACCAATTATGTAAGTGTATGTATATAAGTGCTTTTGTACGTGTATTTTTGGGGGTCTGAAACGGACTAATCTAATTCACAGTATTCCTTATGGGAACAAATTCGTTCAGTAATGGCACCTGAACATACTTCTGGAATGAAATTATATCATAAGGCGGGGGTCCACTGTATTATGCTAATAGATTCACTGAAACAAGAGACAAAAAAGACCTGGAAAACTCTCTCTCAGATCCTGGGCACCCACAAACCAAGCAGAGCTAGTAATATTGTACTGACCAAACCAAACGAACCTAAACTCCAGGCTATTGATACATCTAACAAGTTAACCCTCTGACTGATCGGTCATATATACACGTCTTACGAGCCAATGTGTTTGACGTATACAAGTACAGACTAAAAAATTCTAGCGGCTTCAAATCAAAGTGGGAGAAAGCTGGTAGGCCCACATGTGAGAGAATGGGTCTGTGTGGTCAGTGTGCGCAGTATAAAAAAAAAAATCCTGCAGCAAGCAGTGCATAATGAGAGAAAAAAAACTCCAACCATGTTTTTGAATTAATGAGGTGTATTTTCGTATAGTTTTTATGGTTACATTCTCGTTTTCGTAGTCACATTTGATAGAATGAAAAACATATTATAGAAATGGAGGTGATTTTGATTGATTTTACTATGAGAAGGGCCATGAATTGGAGCTCAAAGTAAGGGAAATGTTTGATTTTTGTTGATGCTCAAGAGTAAACAAATGATGTCATTGTGCAATACATGTCCAACTAGCCATTCTAATATGCAGTCACGAATGGGTTGACATTATTTATACAATTATTACAATATTGCAGTAGTCTGCATAACAGCAAATCTTCTATTTTTTGCTTGAATAAAAATTCAAAATACACCTACCATCCGACTTACAACCTGCTCGACTTATGACCACTCGACTTACGACCGTGTTTTTTTTGCCAAATTTCTGGGAAATAAACAACTATTTGTGTTGTACACAGTGTTTATTCTAAACCTTACAGTATAAAATACAGTACTAACAGCATAAAAAGTAAAGTAAAACATGAAATACCAAAATAAAACAATAAAATAGTCATTACAAAAATGTGATGTTGATATTCAGTAGTAAAGTTCGACTTACGTCCATTTCAACTTACGACTGGTTTCTCGGAATCGAACTCGGTCGTAAGTCGGATGGTAGGTGTAGAAAGCAAGAGTAATATCAGAGGGACCTGGAAACATGACTGATGAACAAAGAAAATGTTATTTTAGAGCCAGGAATATCCGCATTGTTCATTATGGACCCTATTTTGAAATTGGCATATTTTTTAGTTTGTGTGAAATTGGCCAAATTGCCAATTTCTGACCACTTTATTGGGTAGTTGAAATCGGTAAATGGGCAGTTTCTTGTACTCAATCGATAGAACAAATGGAGTTCTAAAAAAAATAGCTATGACTTAAGAAATCGTAATGACACGATTGCAAATAAACCATACCCCCGGCCGGGATTGAACCCGCGGTCATAGAGTCTCAAAACTCCAGCCCGTCGCGTTAGCCACTAGACCAGCTAGCCACAATAAGATTCATCCAACTAGGTATATTTCTACACTATAGGAAGGTTAGCACAGGCACCTCTGTGACCACAAATGCAAGTTTTTACAGACGAATCTCCAGCTAGCGTGGCCGTGACGAACTCTAGCTCAAGTCCCTTCACTGCCGTCAACATGACTTAAGAAATCGTAATGACACGATTGCGGGTTCAATCCCGGCCGGGGGTATGGTTTATTTGCAATCGTGTCATTACGATTTCTTAAGTCATGTTGACGGCAGTGAAGGGACTTGAGCTAGAGTTCGTCACGGCCACGCTAGCTGGAGATTCGTCTGTAAAAACTTACATTTGTGGTCACAGAGGTGCCTGTGCTAACCTTCCTATGGTGTAGAAATATACCTAGTTGGATGAATCTTATTGTGGCTAGCTGGTCTAGTGGCTAACGCGACGGGCTGGAGTTTTGAGATTCTATGACCGCGGGTTCAATCCCGGCCGGGGGTATGGTTTATTTGCAATCGTGTCATTACGATTTCTTAAGTCATGTTGACGGCAGTGAAGGGACTTGAGCTAGAGTTCGTCACGGCCACGCTAGCTGGAGATTCGTCTGTAAAAACTTGCATTTGTGGTCACAGAGGTGCCTGTGCTAACCTTCCTATGGTGTAGAAATATACCTAGTTGGATGAATCTTATTGTGGCTAGCTGGTCTAGTGGCTAACGCGACGGGCTGGAGTTTTGAGACTCTATGACCGCGGGTTCAATCCCGGCCTGGGGTATGGTTTAATAGCTATGAGTTTGGTCGACTGGAACAATGGAATTAGCTGAAAATAGGGCTCAAAGTGGGCGAAATCGCCAATTCATAAATATTGCCGAGGCCACTATCTTCGTGAGAGCATAATTCCATAAGTTTTCCATGAAATCTCATACTTCTGGTATCATTACCATCGGGAAAAGATTCTCTATTATTTCATAAGAAAAAATAATTTTTTTGTTTTAAATATTTTGCGACACCAGGAGACACCTCAGGATTTGGGGTTGCGACAGTCAAAGGGTTAAATGACTTCTTCTCAACCACAGGATCAATCCTCGCCAGTAAGTTTCTAATTACCAATGCCCAAGCTAATGATTATCTAGATGGAAACTTCCCAACATCTCTCTATCTTACAGTAACCAACAGAGCCCACTGACGTTACCATGATTATTAGCTCTCTATAAAACAAATCAGGAAATGTAACCCTAGTACCACCACTACTGTATAATGAGCAGCTCAAATCCTTTCGATATAGACAGAGAGATATAGATAGACACAGATATAGACAGATAGAGATATAGACAGAGAGACAACCAGAGACAGTCAAAGCAAGCAAGCCAGCCAGCCAGCCAGCCAGCCGGCCAGCCTGCCTAATACATAAGAACATAAGAAAGAAGGAACACTGCAGCAGGCCTACTGGCCCATGCAAGACAGGTCCATGCCACCCTCCCCCCTCCAGGCTTAGATCAATGACCCACTTAGTCAGGTCACATCCACTGAAGGAAGGAGCATGACATCAGACCTAGCAGCACAAGCTAGTCAGGTCCAACTCACACCCACCCACACTCACTCATGTATTTATCTAACCCATTTTTACTTTCCTCTTAAAATGGGAGTGTTAATGTGACAAGGCATCAGTGAATCCCTGGTGTTTGCCATAATATTTGCTCTAGCTGGAGCTCAACTGAACTGGTGCTCCAACAAGGTACTAAGTGCTCCCATATTTTTTTAATACTGCACACACTGAGTGCACAGACCCATTCTTTTATGTCTAGGTGACTCGAGCCTATTGTGCCAAATTTGAAGGAATGAAAAATGAAATGTTGACCTACGTTCAGAGCACTACGCGTGCAAACGTAGAACTACGTTTGGAAAGTTTAAGGGTTAATGTGTACCTGCACGTCAGTACAGGTATAAGATGTGGAGCTTAAAGCAGTTAGGTTCATATTTTATTCATTCTAGAGTGTATATCAACTTTTTATGTTATTTATATTGTTTATGTCATATTAGATGAATTGTGATAGATAAATAAGCCGTAGAGCTTACATCAGCGTCAGATTGAAGATGTGACGACTCTGCTTTGTGTGTAATACCTGTTGGTTCACAAGCGGTTCTGAGACAGAGAGACAAGAAGACAGAAAGAGAGACACACAGATAGACAGAAAGACAGACACACACAGGAAGACATAAAGACAGATAAGCAGACAGACAGATACAGACAGACATATACAAACACAGATACAGATCTGTCTGCATATACAAACACAGATACAGACAGACATATACAGACAGGTTTATGTGCAACAGTGAAAACAAATAGAGTTCGAGAGTAAGAGCCTTTCTTGCCTTCTTGCCACAATCTCCAGTGCAAGATTCAGACTTCCTCTTGGGGGCCATGGTGAAATTTACTGTCCAGTTAGTACAGTTAATACAGTATGATGCTGCTGATAGGGAAGGGTAACTCAAACTGATGCTGCCTGCATGGCATGTTGCCGCTGCGAGTGTCATCAAATACAGTGGACCCCGGTTAACGATATTTTTTCACTCCAGAAGTATGTTCAGGTGCCAGTATTGACCGAATTTGTTCCCATAAGAAATATTGTGAAGTAGATTAGTCCATTTCAGACCCCCAAACATACACGTACAAACGCACTTACATAAATACACTTACATAATTGGTCACATTCGGAGGTAATCGTTATGCGGGGGTCCACTGTACTGTACAAGGGTATGCATCAGCCAGCCCAGCCCAGCTGCCAAATGCACGGTCATAAGTCGAGTGGACGTATGCCGAGCAGGTCGTAAGTCGGATGGTAGGTGTACTTAGCTAAATCTAGACAAGATAAGAGTAGTTAACTTGTATTAAAATCTTTATTTAATCTTAACCCTTAACCCTTAAATGGTCCAAACGTATATATACGTTTTTTCAACATCTGAAAGTATGTAAAAAAAATGCAGATCTTCTCTTTTGTTTTACATTTGAAAACGTGTAAAAAAAACTTTTATCTACATTTTTTTTTTTTTTATATTTGAAAATATGTAAAAAAAAGTAGATCTACTTTTGTAGCACTACGAATTTGAATGTCAATCTCTTTGGACCGTTTAAGGGTTAAACGGTCCAAACATATACATACATTCACCTGCGCAATGCCCTGAATATTTTGAGAAAAAAAAAACTTTTTTTTTATAGGAGAAAAGAGAATGTGGTACCCAGGCATCCCAATTTTTTTTCATATGGCACACAATGAGTGCGCACACCCATTCTCTCATGTCTAGGCGACTCAGGCCTATCATGCCAATGTTGAATGAATGACAAATGAAACGTATATATACATTAGGGGCGCTACGCGAGAGAACGTATATATACGTTTGGACTGTTTAAGGGTTAATACTAATGCGAGGCAGTCAAAGTGGAGGTTTTTAAGAATAATCATCTTGAAGTTGCACATAATAAAAACAATATTACAAATAATGGATCAAAGAGTAATATTTTATGGATTGCAATATAATATTTGGGAGAGTTGCTTCAAACAAATTAAAAGTTGGTTTGGTTAGTATTGACAGATGAGATGATTTAAGCAAAGTACTAAATTTATAAGTATCAGGGGATCCTTTACAGTTCAGGTAGTGAATTCCATATCTTCGGGCCCTTTATGTGCACTGCATTTTTGCAGTGTGAGACTGACATGAGGGATGTCAAAGAGTGCCTGATTCCTTGTATTGTGACTATGCATTCTGTTGTAGCTATCAAGAAGTTTAAGTGGAGGGTTTATATCAGAGTTTAATGTTTTGTATATGTAGTAGGCACACTACTATGAGTGTATGTCTTGTATATTTAGTAGGTTCAGGTTTTTGAAAAGTGGTGGGGCATGCTGCCTAGGACAGGAGCTGGTAATCATCCGCACAGCAGCTTTTTGTTGGGTTATTAAAGGTTTAAGGTGGTTGGCTGTGGTTGATCCCCAGGCACAAATACTGTACCACAGGTGAGGTAGGGATATATTAAAGAGTGGTATAGGGTAAAGAGTGTCGTTAGGGGGGTACATAGCATTGTATCTTGGAAAGGATGCCTGATTCAGAAATTTTCTTGGATATACAGTATGCTGGATGTGGGAATGAAATTTAAGATTACAGTTAAGGAGAAGACCTATAAATTTACCCTCAGTGTGTCTTGTAATAAGGGAGTCATTTACCAATATATTAAGTTGGATATTTAAGGCTCTGTTTCCAAACAGCATGAAGTAGATTTTGTCTATGTTAAGAGTGAGTTTGTTGATCATTAGCCAAGTATATATTTTCAGCAGCTCCTTGTTTACAGTGTCTCTAAGCATAGCTGGGTTTGGGTGGGAGTAGACATAAGTAGTGTCATCTGCAAATAGAACTGGTTTAAGGAGTAGAGATACATTTGTGAGATCAATGATGTAGATGAGAAAAAGGAGTGGGGCTAGGACACTACCCTGGGCACTCTGATAGCTACAGGCTGGATAGTGGAGTTGACTCCATTTGCATATACAGTGGTCCCTCAATTATGGAAGTGGGACTATTATCGAAATAGACGATTTTCGAATCAATTTTCCCCATAAGAAATAATGTAAATCCAATTAATTCGTTCCAGACACCCAGAAGTATCAACAACAAATTTTTTTTTACCTAAAAGATAGATTTACATGCACAAAAGAATGAACATTCAACATGACAGTTACCTTTATTGAAGGCTGTTGTTGATGAATGGAAGACAGGGAGGAGGAGAGAGGGAAGAGAGGTTATTGTTTGGAAGGGGAATCCCCCTCCATAAGGACTCTAGGTCACTTCAGGGGTCACTTCCCTAGCATAAATATAGATTTACATGCAGAAAAAAATGCCAAGTAAATGTAAAGCACTAATAAAATGTATAAATGAACATTGGTAATAGGGGTAGTTGATGAGGAGTTCATTTCATTTCATCCTTTTTCTATCACTTAATCGTTTAACTTACTTGCTACGCTTTTAATGCTACACTTTATCGCTGAACGTAACTGCTGCAATTTTTTTTTTTTTTTTTTTCACTTCACTTTTCACTGATTTGCTTGCTACACTCTTAATGCTATGCTTTATTGCTGAACTTAATTCCTACAATTTTTATTTTTTTCTCACCTCACTTCTCACTGATTTTTGGCTTTTTCTCCATGCTTTCCTCACTTTCATCTGCAGGGCATTTCAATAAAAAGCTGTCCAAGGAGGCTTGTTTCATCCTACCTTTCAGAATGTTTCAGAAATGAGTTAGGCAAGTGTCATTAAATAGCTCTGATGCACAACCAGTTGCAACTTTCTCTGGGTGTTTCCTTTCAATAAACTCTTTAAGTCTCTCGCAAGAGATACCGTGACGGAGAATACCCTCTGTCACGAGATCTCCTGCGAGCTGTTTCTCCATCAACCACGTCAACAGCAATTTCTCCATCTTTTCATGGACAGAGGTCTGCAGCTTAGAAATTATCGTAACGCCCCTGGCTGGCGCTATAGCCTTTATCGACTCCTGCATTAGTATTGTACAGTGGACCCCCGGTTATCGTAATTAATCTGTTCCTGAGAGAGTGACTACACCCGAATCTGACGATTTCTGAATTTATTTTCCCAATAAGAAATAATGTAAATCCAATTAATCCGTTCCAGACACCCAAAAGAAAAAAAAATAATTATTTTACATGAAATATACATTTACCTACACAGAAAACAATGAGACATGCAGAATAAAACAATAAAATGAAACTTACCTTTATTGAAGACTTGTTGATGTATCGAAGACGGGAGAAGGGGAGAGGATGGAGGAGTTACTGTTGTTTGGAAGGGGAATCCCTTATTTATTTATTTATTTATTTATTTATTTAATAATTTGAACATACATACAGAGGTACAAAAAAATACAGGTAAGAGCAGCATGCCAAAGCCACTTGTATGCATAGCATTACGGGCAGGCTTAACATTAACTTAAGATTAACTAAGCAATGATGTAATCAGTGATAAAACATTATTGTAAACAGATAACAATAAAGCACAAATGAGTATTACAAAGACAGGTCATATGGTTGCATGCATTGCTGTACATTCAGTAGAATGGCGTATTCTGTTAGGTAGTGTATTTAAAAAATAACAAAGTTAGATTGGGTCTTAGGTTTAACATTTATGTGATATAATTATGAGAAACATTTAAGATATACAATTTATAAGGTTCAGTTATTCAGTATTTATTTGGTTTTGGGTGAGTAAGTGATCTTTGAGAAGAGACTTGAAATTATAAACAGGTAGTGTTTCTTTTACATTCACAGGTAATGAATTCCAGATTTTAGGGACTTTTATGTGCAATGAGTTTTTGCATAGCGTGAGATGGACACGAGGAACATCAAAGAGTGATCTGTGCCTTGTGTTATGGTCATGTGTTCTGTTGAGGTTGGCAAGGAGATGTTTGAGGGGAGGGTTAATATCAGAGTTAAGTGTTCTATGTATGTAATAGGTGCAGTAATAAGTATGGATGTTTTGTATGGTGAGTAGGTTTAGTGTTTTGAATATTGGTGGAGTGTGCTGCCTGTAATGGGAATTTGTTATCATTCTGACTGCAGCCTTTTGTTGGGTAATTAGTGGTCTGAGATGGTTAATTGTTGTTGAGCCCCATGCACAAATTCCATAGGTGAGATAGGGGTAAATAAGAGAGTGATATAGGGCCAGGAGGGCTGACTGTGGAACATAGTACCGTATCTTGGAAATTTTGGGGGAAATTTGTTGTATATGTGTATGAAAATTGAGTCTATTGTCAAGGTGGATTCCTAAGAATTTTCCCTCTGTTAGCTTTGTGATAGGTGATCCGTTTATCATCATGTTAAGAGAGACATTTGTAGCTCTGTTACCAAACTGAATGAAGTAGGTTTTGTCAATGTTTAGTGTAAGTTTGTTAGTCCTCATCCAGGTAGATATTTTCTGTAATTTGGTATTTACAGTATTGGCTAGCATGACTGGGCTCGGGTGAGAGAAGACGTATGTAGCGTCGTCTGCAAATAGTGTGGGTTTGAGTAATTGCGAAGCATTTGGTAGGTCATTTATGTATAGGAGAAAGAGAAGAGGGCCAAGGATACTTCCCTGTGGGACACCAACTGTAATTGGTTGTGCGGAAGAGTTTGCCCCATTTGTGTACACATATTGGCTTCTGTTGTTGAGGTATTACTTGAGGTAGTTGAGGGAGTGCCCTCTTATACCATAGTGTGACAATTTTATGTGGAGCAAGTCATGGTCAACTGTATCAAAAGCTTTTCGTAAGTCAATGAAGATCCCCAGTGGGACTTCTTTTTTCTCTATTGCAGTGTATATATGTTCTAGCATGTGTATAATAACATCATTAGTATTCTTATTAGGCCTGAATCCAAATTGGCAGGGGTTGAGTATGTTTTGGGAGATGAGGTAGGAGTAGATTCATTTATGAATTAATTTTTCGAAGATTTTTGAGAGAGGGTGTAAGTTGGATATAGGCCTATAGTTATTCAACTCTATTTGGTCTCCTCCTTTATGGATCGGGGTGACCCTTGCTATTTTGAGAACTGTAGGGAAGGTAGAGGATTCAATGGATTTGTTAAAGAGTGTTGCAATGATTGGTGATAGCACTTGACACTTTTTTGTATATAAAGGGTGGTACGGTATTTAAATATCCTGTCTTGTTTTTTAGTGTGTTGATAATAAGGGAGACTTCGTATGGGTTAGTCAGAGCTAGGAACAGTGTGTTCGGGTAGTTGCCAGTGAGGTAGCCATTTGGTGGGGTATCTGAGCTTGGGATTTTATTGGCTAGGTTTTTTCCTATAGTGGAGAAGAAATCATTGAGTCTGTTTGCTGTTTCTGTTGGTGGGAGTTGGGGTTCATCTAAAGACTTCAGATACCAAGTCTTTTTCCAGGGTGTAAAACGAAAGCCTGTAATTGTTTTACATGATGGTAGGATTGCTGGTGTCTTTTGTCTGTCTCATAAATATGCAAGATTACAGGCATGTCTTGCTACTTCTACTTACACTTAGGTCACACTACACATACATGTACACATTTATTTATACACACTCATCTGAGTTTTCTTTGATTTTATCTTAATAGTTCTTGGTCTTATTACTTTTCCTTTTATATTCATGGGGAAGTGGAATAAGAATCTTTCCTCTGTAAGCCATGCGTGTTGTAAAAGTCAACTAAAATGCCGGGAACAATGGGCTAGTAACCCCTTTTCCTGTAATGATTACTAAAAAGAATAAGAAGAAAATTGACAAAGTGGGAAGTCTGAACGTGCGTGGATGTTGTGCAAATGATAAGAAAGAGATGATTGTGGATGTTATGAATGAGAAGAAACTGGATGTCCTGGCTTTAAGTGAAACAAAGCTGAAGGGGGTGGGAGAGTTTCAATGGAGAGGAATAAATGGGATTAGGTCAGGGGTTTCAAATAGAGTTAGAGCTAAAGAAGGAGTAGCAATAATGTTGAAGGATAAGTTATGGCAGGAAAAGAGGGACTACAAATGTATAAATTCAAGGATTATATGGAGTAAAATAAAGATTGGATGTGAAAAGTGGGTTATAGAAAGTGTGTATGCACCTGGAGAAGAGAGAAGTGTAGAGGAGAGAGAGAGATTCTGGGAAATGTTGAGTGAATGCGTGAGGAGTTTTGAATCAAGTGCGACAGTAATGGTGGTTGGGGATTTCAATGCTAAAGTGGGTAAAAATGTTATGGAGGGAGTAGTAGGTAAATTTGGGGTGCCAGGGGTAAATGTAAATGGGGAGCCTTTAATTGAGCTATGTGTAGAAAGAAATTTGGTAATAAGTAATACATATTTTATGAAAAAGAGGATAAATAAATAAACAAGGTATGATGTAGCACGTAATGAAAGTGGTTTGTTAGATTATGTATTGGTGGATAAAAGGTTGATGGGTAGGCTCCAGGATGTACATGTTTATAGAGGGGCAACTGATATATCGGATCATTATTTAGTTGTAGCTACAGTTAGAGCAAGAGGTAGATGGGAAAAAGAGGAAGGTGGCAACAAGTAAGAGGGAGGTGAAAGTGTATAAACTAAGGGAGGAAGTTCGGGAGAGATATAAGCGACTATTGGCAGAAAGGTGGGCTAGTGCAAAGATGAGTAGTGGGGGGGGTTGAAGAGGGTTGGAATAGTTTTAAAAATGCAGTATTAGAATGTGGGGCAGAAGTTTGTGGTTATAGGAGGGTGGGGGCAGGAGGAAAGAGGAGTGATTGGTGGAATGATGAAGTAAAGGGTGTGATAAAAGAGAAAAAGGTAGCATATGAGAGGTTTTTACAAACCAGAAGTGTTATAAGAAGAGCAGAGTATATGGAGAGTAAAAGAAAGGTGAAGAGAGTGGTGAGAGAGTGCAAAAGGAGAGCAGATGATAGAGTGGGAGAGGCACTGTCAAGAAATTTTAATGAAAATAAGAAAAAATTTTGGAGTGAGTTAAACAAGTTAAGAAAGCCTAGGGAAAGTATGGATTTGTCAGTTAAAAACAGAGTAGGGGAGTTAGTAGATGGAGAGAGGGAGGTATTAGGTAGATGGCAAGAATATTTTGAGGAACTTTTAAATGTTGAGGAGGAAGAAAGGGAGGCGGTAATTTCATGCACTGGCCAGGGAGGTATACCATCTTTTAGGAGTGAAGAAGAGCAGAATGTAAGTGTGGTGGAGGTACGTGAGGCATTACGTAGAATGAAAGGGGGTAAAGCAGCTGGAACTGATGGGATCATGACAGAAATGTTAAAAGCAGGGGGGGATATAGTGTTGAGTGGTTGGTACTTTTGTTTAATAAATGTATGAAAGAGGGGAAGGTACCTAGGGATTGGCGGAGAGCATGTAAAGTCCCTTTATATAAAGGGAAAGGGGACAAAAGAGATTGTAAAAATTATAGAGGAATAAGTTTACTGAGTATACCAGGAAAAGTGTACGGTAGGGTTATAATTGAAAGAATTAGAGGTAAGACAGAATGTAGGATTGCGGATGAGCAGGGAGGCTTCAGAGTGGGTAGGGGATGTGTAGATCAAGTGTTTACATTGAAGCATATATGTGAACAGTATTTAGATAAAGGTGGGGAAGTTTTTAGTGCATTTATGGATTTAGAAAAGGCATATGATAGAGTGGATAGAGGAGCAATGTGGCAGATGTTGCAAGTACATGGAATAGGTGGTAAGTTACTAAATGCTGTAAAGAGCTTTTATGAGGATAGTGAGGCTCAGGTTAGGGTGTGTAGAAGAGAGGGAGATTACTTCCCGGTAAAAGTAGGTCTTAGACAGGGATGTGTAATGTCACCATGGTTGTTTAATATATTTATAGATGGGGTTGTAAAAGAAGTAAATGCTAGGGTGTTCGGGAGAGGGGTGGGATTAAATTATGGGGAATCAAATTCAAAATGGGAATTGACACAGTTACTTTTTGCTGATGATACTGTGCTTATGGGAGATTCTTAAGAAAAATTGCAAAGGTTAGTGGATGAGTTTGAGAATGTGTGTAAAGGTAGAAAGTTGAAAGTGAACATAGAAAAGAGTAAGGTGATGAGGGTATCAAATTATTTAGATAAAGAAATATTGGATATCAAACTGGGGAGGAGTATGGAAGAAGTGAATGTTTTCAGATACTTGGGAGTTGACGTGTCGGCGGATGGATTTATGAAGGATGAGGTTAATCATAGAATTGATGAGGGAAAAAAGGTGAGTGGTGTGTTGAGGTATATGTGGAGTCAAAAAACGTTATCTATGGAAGCAAAGAAGGGAATGTATGAAAGTATAGTAGTACCAACACTCTTATATGGATGTGAAGCTTGGGTGGTAAATGCAGCAGGGAGGAGACAGTTGGAGGCAGTGGAGATGTCCTGTCTAAGGGCAATGTGTGGTGTAAATATTATGCACAAAATTCGGAGTGTAGAAATTAGGAGAAGGTGTGGAGTTAATAAAAGTATTAGTCAGAGGGCAGAAGAGGGGTTGTTGAGGTGGTTTGGTCATTTAGAGAGAATGGCTCAAAGTACAATGACATGGAAAGCATATAAATCTATAGGGAAAGGAAGGAGGGGTAGGGGTCGTCCTCGAAAGGGTTGGAAAGAGGGGGTAAAGGAGGTTTAGTGGGCGAGGGGCTTGGACTTCCAGCAAGCGTGCATGAACGTGTTAGATAGGAGTGAATGGAGACGAATGATACTTGGGACCTGACGATCTGTTGGAGTGTGAGCAGGTTAATATTTAGTGAAGGGATTCAGAGAAACCGGTTATTTTCATATAGTCAGACTTAGAGTCCTGGAAATGGGAAGTACAATGCCTGCACTTTAACCCTTTCAGGGTCCGTCCCGTAGATCTACGGCTTTATGGTGAGTGTCCAAACCGTAGATCTACGCCATGAGCTCAGCTCACTCTGATATACTGTGAGTGGTACATTTGGGCCTAGATATGAGAGAATACATCTATGTGGTATGTGTGCACCACATAAAACAGATCCTGCAGCACACTGTGTATAATGAGAGAAAAAAACTGAAATCATGATTTTTCGATTAAAACAGCAACTTTGCAGTGTTTTTTCGTATGTTTTTTATAGTTGTATTTGCGATTTCTTGGTCTCATTTGATAGAATGGAAGACATATTACAGAAATAGAGATGATTTTGATTGGTTTTAGCACTGGAAATGGCTTGAAACTGAGCTCAAAGTAGCAGAAATGTTAAATTTTTGCCGATATTCAAGAGTAAACAAACGACCTCACACGTCTAATACACGTCAGCTGGTGGGTCTAATATACATTCACAAATATGGTGATGATATTTATACAATTATTACAGTATTGCATAACAGTAAATCTTCTATTTTTTGGTGTGAATAAAAATTCATTATGTGAATAAAAAATCAAAATGGAATTTATTTGTAAAGCCTCAAAACATAACTAATGAACAGAGCAAATGTTAGTTTAGTTCCAGGAATGCCTACATTGTTTATTCTGGACCGTATTTTGAAATTGGAATATTTTGAACTTTGTGTTAAATTGGCCAAATTAACAATTTCCGATCACTTTATTTTGTAGTTGAAACAGTTGACTTGGCGATTTCTTGTGCTCAATCGATAGAATTGAAGTAATACTAGTGAAATAGCTAAGAATTTGGTTGAATGGAATAATGTAATTGGCCTAAAATGGGAGTCAAAGTCGGCAAAATCGCCAATTCGTAAATATCGGTGACACATCAAAATTCGCGAGAGCATAATTTCGTCAATTTTCCACCAAATTTCGTACTTTTTGTTTTATTACCTTCACAAAAAGATTCTCTACGATTTCATAAGAAAAAATAAATTTTTTTTTTTTTGAAAATTCTTGGACACTGGTGCGTGACTCCAGATTTGGGCCTTGGACCCTGAAAGGGTTAAAGGAGAGGTTTGGGATATTGGCAGTTTGGAGGGATATGTTGTGTATCTTTATGAGTACATGTATATGCTTCTAAACTGTTGTATTCTGAGCACCTCTGCAAAAGCAGTGATAATGTGTGAGTGTGGTGAAAGTGTTGAATGATGATGAAAGTATTTTCTTTTTTGGGGATTTTCTTTCTTTTTTGGGTCACCCTTCCTCGGTGGGAGGCGGCCGACTTGTTGAAAAAAAAAAAAAAAACTTCTCTTCTTTGTTTTTCAATTCCACTAGGAACAGCTTGAGAGTCACTGGACCCCTGTCGCTCAAAAAAGTGTTCCAGAGAGGTCTGTTTCTGGCGTATGTTAGTAATTGTGGCGGTGGCTGGGGAGTGCTGGGAGACTGGACAAGATAGTCCTTCAATATGACACCAATACTAATCAATCTAATAAGGAGGTCCAAAAAATTGTATTATGAAAATAGATTTCATGTCATAAAAGGTGATATGAAAAAGACCTGGAAAACCTTATCTGAAATTCTAGGAACAAAAAAGCTGTCACAAAACAGACTGATTAACTTAACTAAACCAGATGAACTTCTCCTCCAGCCAACTGATACTGCCAACAAACTTAACATCATCTACTCTACCATAGGAACAAAACCAGCAAGTAAAATCCCAAGCTCAAACATTCAACCAAAAGACTACCTCACTAGAAACTACCCTAATATGGTAGGGTCCCACTTATTCGTCAGGTTAGGTTCCATGCTACTGCCGGAAAGCAGAACTCCATTTTTTTTCCATTTATAAAAATGCATATAAATGCCAGATAACAAGTTTACACTAACATATATTAAGTTAGCAACAGAAGTAGGCATTAAAAAGTAAAATACACACACAGAGTACATTCATTATTTACATAAAAATATTTGTAGTCTTAATGTAGGGCAAAAGGTGAGTAGTATTTACTCTAAGAAGTCAGGTGTGGTAGCCCTCCTGGCCATCTATACTACGATGCTTAAAGCTCCCTAGAGCGACAAAATGCATATACAGTACACGCATTACTTACCTTAAAATATTTGTAGTCTTAATGGTCATAATGTAGGGTGAGAGGTGAAAAGTATTTATTTGTAGAGAGTCGTGTGAGAGGTATGGCATCCTGCCTGGCCACCTATACCTACTATGACATTAAGCTCCCTAGAGCAATAAAATGCATATATAGTACACTCATTAATTACCTTAAAAATTTGTAGTCTTCATGTAGAGTGAGAGGTGAGTTGTATTTGTATAAAGTAAAGTTGGAAAGTATGGGTAGCCAGGAAGTGCAGCCCTCCTCACCCCACCCACACATAATGTAAACAAACCAGATGAAAGCGTCTGGTTTTCGTCACAAGTCCTACAAGTTGCCTGGCTACCAAAAAGTTGCTTGGCTACCACAAGTTGCCTGGCTACTACAAGTTGCCTGGGTACCACAAGTTGCCTGGCTACCACAAGTCCTACAAGTTGCCTGGTTACCACAAGTTGCCTGGCTACCACAAGTTGCCTGGCTACTACAAGTTGCCTGGCTACCACAAGTCCTACAAATTACCTGGCTACCATAAGTCCTACAAGTTGCCTGGCAACACCAAGTCCTGCAAGTCGCCTGGCTACCACAAGTCCTACAAGTCACCTGGCTACCACATCTCATATTTATGTTCATTTATTCTACTGTGAGGTGTATTTAGATGGATTAAGCAAAATCTTTATATTAACATTTTGTACGATATTTAACCCTTTGACTGTTTACGCCGTATTAATACGTCTTACGCGCCACTGTTTCTGACTTATTTATACGCATAAATTCTAGCGGCTTCAAATCAAGCGGGAAAGGCCTGGTAGGCCTACATGAGAGAGAATGGGTCTCAGTGGTCGGTGTGCACCCTGTGAAAAAAATCTGGGACCCAGCGGTGCATAGTGGGAATGTCATCTTGGTAGTCCATTTTCACCATGCCTCTCGGTAAGAAGTTCCTCACTCCTCGGTGGATTGGAGGTCTTTTGTTCCCAAGTGATAGCTCTAACAGCGATGAAAATGTCAGTGACAGTGAATTCCAGGGTTTTGAAGTGAGTGTGACCGAAAAAAGTGCCCAGGATAACGTAATTAGTGATGAAAGCCCAGATGACCCACAACATTCCACCTCTGGTGCTGGGCCGGCTTGTTCACGTTCACGTTTGCCTGTACCAGGATGAAAGAGGAAACTATTTTTTCGTGTACAACACCCAGATGTTAGCAGTGAATGTGATAGTGATTTCAAGGTCATTGAAAGCAGTTCCAGTTGTGATAGTGAGGGTGAATATTCCCCAGTGAAACGGCAGTATGTATGACATAGCATGCGGTCTGGTAGTGTTTCATATGCTGTTCCAAGGGGAAGGAGAAACTCTGAGAGCACATCCCGTGGTCCTACACCAAGACCTGATAGTGAAGATGACGATATTGTTACGATGCGTATTAATGATGTGAGTGAGGGAGCAGGCAGTGGTGGTGATAGTGATGGTGGCACGACCCATGTGGCACCAGCAGCGGGCCACGCTACTACCCACGCTGTTGACTCTACACAACAACAACCAGCCTCACTCGACCCCACATTCCCACAACCTGCACAACCACAACCATGGTACAATATCCAGAACCCACCAGCAGACCGCATCTGGGATTGGCAGGACAGTGACGAGTTTGTTTCCAGTCCCCATGACTTTGATGAAACACAAAGTGGAATAAAGCCATCATGTCCACTTGGGAACAATGCTAGTGAACTGGAATGCTTTGAGTTATTCTTCGATGAACCCCTGATGGACATCATTGTCAGGGAAACCAACACATACTATGAATACACCATGGCAAATACAATTCTCTCACCAAGATCACGGCTACACCAGTGGAAGGAGACAACTGTGGCAGAGATGTACCTGTTTTTTGCCACAATAATGCTTATGCCACATGTGTATAAGCACAATGTCACCACATACTGGGCAACAGAACGCCTGATTTCAACTCCAGGTTTTAGTGACATTATAGGTGTCAATCGTTTCCTGATACTGTTACGTGTTACACTATTCAGAAAAAACCAGGCCTGACAGAACCGACAGGTTATGTAAGATCAGAAATGTGTTTATGTACATGAAACAAAAGTGCTGCATGTATTTTTATCCCTTCAGGAAGCTTGTTACTGACGAGTCCTTGATTTTATTCAAAGGAAGACTCTCATTCAAGCAATATATTCCAAGCAAGAGGAAATGCTTTGGTATAAAGTTATTTGTGCTGTGTGATTGCAGAAGTGGTCTAGTTTTGGATATCGTTGTGTACACTGGCAGTAATACTTTGAGAGATACCATGAAGTTATTGGGTATCTCTGGTGATGTGGTTAGAACAATGATGGAACCATATCTTGGTAAGGGGCATATGTTATTTACTGATAACTGGTACACAAGCCCCTTACTCAGTGATTTCTTGCAAGTGAACTTGACAGACGTGTGTGGCACAGTGCGTGGTAATCGTAAACATATGCCAAGGTTCAACGCTGGCACTTGCAGAGGTGAGGTGCAAGCCTTTGCTGCCAATGACATCATGGCATTTCGGTGGCATGACAAACGTGATGTCACATTGTTGACATCAGTTCACCCAAACGAAATGGCACACAGTGGCAGGCACAACAGAGAGACCAATGAACCCATTCTAAAACCTGCAGCTGTCATGGACTACAACCTCAATATGCGCTTAGTGGACAAATGTGACATGCAGGTTGGGTTTGCAGATTGTGTACGCAAGAGTTATAAGTGGTATATAAAACTTTTTTTCCATCTTGTTATCTCCATGCTAAATGCTTATAACATTAGTGTATATTTGAACAATGCACCTTACATTGGTCTCACAGGCCACATAAGTTACTTGGAAAAGAAAAATATTGAAAAATGCAAGAAACTTTTGAATTAGAGTAAATAAAAGAATACCGGGTGGGCGGGAGTCGCCGCTGTTGCCGTACGCACCTCACTTTCTGCAAACTTTGCGGCTCTATATCTCGGTAAGTACTGATGGCAAAAAATTTTTTTTAGGCTTAAAACACTCAGAAAAATAATCTGAACATTTTCATAAGAAAAAATATTTTTGTTTTTTTGAATATTTTGCGACATAGAATGACAGTTTCAGAAAGGGGCCTGCGACAGTCAAAGGGTTAATGTCCCTTAGAGTGATTATTATTGTGTTATTATTATCATTATTAATATGGCATCTTCAAGACTAATAAGACACTCTTAGTAATTTTAATGTGTACAGTGGAACCTCAAAAATTGAACCTATCACATATCGAACGTTTCAAAAATAGGACCATTTTTTCGGACAAACTGTGTCCCTATTATCGAACGTGCCCCTATTTTCAGACCGCCGGGTATGGGACCTGTCTGCCGCCCACTCTGTCCGCGTCCCCGCGCAGGTGCCGTGAGCAGTCTAGCTTTGTTTATGCTTGAGTGAACACTAACCTGCACTCTCATTCACGCATTTTACGATTATTTTGTTGTGTTTAGTGCTTGTGGGACTGTGAAATAAGCTGCCATGGGCCCAAAGAAACTTGCTAGTGGTACCCCTGTGGTAAAGAAAGTGAGAAACACCATAGATGTGAAGAAGGAAATAATACAGAAGTATGAGAGTGGTGTGAGACTTGTTGAGCTTGCCAGGATGTATGGGAAAAACAAGTCGACCATCGGTTCTATCCTGTCAAAGAAAGAACAAATCAAGGAAGCTGATGTTGCAAAAGGTGTTAATATAGGGAGTGGATGAGGTGCCTTCTTCAAAGATTAAGGAGATTTGTGCCAAGTGGAATGATGTCCAAATGTTTGTGCAGAAGTACCACCCTGAGCAAGCTGAAACAATTCATCTTTGCAACAAGTTCAGTGACAGAACCATGTCCCATTTTAGGGAAATGTTAAAGAGGCGCCAGAAACAGAGGACTGTGGACAGTTATTTTGTGAGATAGGAGTCCAGTGACTTTCAAGCTGGTCCTAGTGGCATTAAAAGACAGAGAAGGGAAGTAACCCCAGAGAGGGCTTTACCTGAAGTCCTGATGGAGGGGGATTCTCCTTCCAAATACTAACCCCAACTCCCTCACTGTACCTGCATGCCAGTACAGTGTGTAAGTTTACTTAGGTACAGGTACACATATGTTTTTTTATTATTTATTTATTAACACACTGGCCGATTCCCACCAAGGCAGGGTGGCCCGAAAAAGAAAAACTTTCACTATCATTCACTCCATCACTGTCTTGCCAGAAGGGTGCTTTACACTACAGTTTTTAAACTGCAACATTAACACCCCTCCTTCAGAGTGCAGGCACTGTACTTCCCATCTCCAGGACTCAAGTCCGGTCTGCCGGTTTCCCTGAATCCACATACGTATCAGTTACAATAATAATGTAGGTATGTAGTCCGCCTGGGCTACATACCTACACCTACTTACATAGCTACACGATATTTATTGTGGCCCAGAGCCATATTATTACCAACGACATACCAAGTTCACTGAGTTTAATCATTTATAACTACCTTTAGATGCCATCATAAAAAAAAGGGAGAAGTAATGAATAATTCAAGCTGAGAATTGTAAACAAAAGCGTTATGTATTAAGGCGAGTGACAATGTTTTCCCTCCACCCGGCTACCACACCTCCATAGTATACGTATAAACAAAATGTTTATATACGGTAGGGCCCCACTTACACGGCAGGTTAGGTTCCAGGCTACCGCCGTAAAGCAAAAACCGCCGTAAAGTGGAACACCCTTTTTTTTCCACTTATAAATGCATACAAACACTAGATAACAAGTTCACACTAACATATATTAAGTTAGCAATAGAACCAGGCATCAAAAAACAATAAAAAAGTACAATACACACATAGGGCACTCATTACTTTCCTTAAAATATTTATAGTCTTAATCTAGGGTGAGACAAGTATATTTATTGTAAGAAACCATTCTATGATATTTAAGCATCCCAGAGCAATAAAATGTATATACAGTTCACTCATTACTTACCTTAAAATATTTGTAGTCTTAATGTAGGGTCAGGAGTAAGTAAATGAGATAAAACGAATAAATGAGAGAGAGAAAGAATGAGTGCATGAGAGAGGACAGGCGCCGAGTTATGTAAACAAACCAGGCGAACGTAAGTTTTGTAAACAAAAAAAAGTGTACACGTCTGGTTTGTGTACAAGTTACATTGTGTACAAGTTGTCTCTGCATTGATACGGTAGAATAAATAAAGAAGAACACTCCCATTCTCATGTAACATCATTTTGAGAAGAAATGATACTCTGAGTGAAGGCAATGGAAATAAGTCACACTGACTTTTTTGGGTTATCCTGGGTTCTCTACACATATGTTGTTATGTATGATAATCTATGTAACTGTATATGTGTATACCTGAATAAACTTACATACATACGAAAGGAATAATTTTCTACAGTTACCCCAGTAACACATTTTCTCTTATGTTAGATTAGAGAAAATGTTATTCTTGCCGTCACTTGTACAAGTAACCTGGCTACCACATCTCATATTTATGTTTATTTATTCTATTGTGGGGTGTATTTATCATCTTTTTATGTTATGTATCGTGTTTATTATACAATTTTGAAAAAATTATCATGGATGGATTAATGAAAATGTGTATACAGCAGGGCCCCACTTATACGGCAGGTTAGGTTCCAGGCTACCGCCATAAAGCGGAAACCGCCGTAAAGTAGAACACCCTTTTTTCCACTTATAAATGCATACAAACACCAGATAACAAGTTTACACTAACATATATTAACCCTTTCAGGGTCCAAGGCCAAAATCTGAAGTCACGCACCAGTGTCCAAGAATTTTAAAAAAAAAAAATTTTATTTTTTCTTATGAAATCGTAGAGAATCTTTTTGTGAAGGCAATAAAAAAAAAAGTACGAAATTTGGTGGAAAATTGACGAAATTATGCTCTCGCGAATTTTGATGTGTCAGCGATATTTACGAATCGGCGATTTTGCCGACTTTGACTCCCATTTTAGGCCAATTACATTATTCCAATCAACCAAATTCTTAGATATTTCACTAGTATTACTTCTTTTCTATCGATTGAGCACAAGAAATCGCCAAGTCAACTGTTTCAACTACAAAATAAAGTGATCGGAAATTGTTAATTTGGCCAATTTAACACAAAGTTCAAAATATTCCAATTTCAAAATAGGCTCCAGAATAAACAATGTAGGTATTCCTGGAACTAAACTAACATTTCCTCTGTTCATTAGTTACATTTTGAGGCTTTACAAATAAATTCCATTTTGATTTTTTATTCACACAATGAATTTTTATTCACACCAAAAAATAGAAGATTTACTGTTATGCAATACTGTAATAATTGTATAAATATCATCACCATATTTGTGAATGTATATTAGACCCACCAGCTGACGTGTATTAGATGTGTGAGGTCGTTTGTTTATTCATGAATATCGGCAAAAATTTAACATTTCCGCTACTTTGAGCTCAGTTTCAAGCCATTTCCTGTGCTAAAACCAATCAAAATCATCTCTATTTCTGTAATATATCTTCCATTCTATCAAATGAGACCAAGAAATCGCAAATACAACTATAAAAAACATACGAAAAAACACTGCAAAGTCGCTGTTTTAATCGAAAAATCATGATTTCAGTTTTTTTCTCTCATTATACACAGTGTGCTGCAGGATCTGTTTTATGTGGTGCACACATACCACACAGATGTATTCTGTCATATCTAGGCCCAAATGTACCACTCACAGTTTATCAGAGTGAGCTGAGCTCATGACGTAGATCTACGGTTTGGACCCTGAACGTAAAGCCGTAGATCTACGGGACGGACCCTGAAAGGGTTAAGTTAGCAATAGAACAAGTCATCAAAAAACAATAAAAAAGTACAATACACACATACTGCACTCATTACTTACCTTAAAATATTTATAGTCTTAATCTAGGGTGAGACAAGTAGTATTTATTGTAAGAAATCAAGTGTGGTATGTATGGTAATCAGCCAGGCTACCTTACCAGGCCACCCCACCCACACATACTATTCTATGATATTTAAGCATCCCAGAGCGATAAAATGTATATACAGTTCACTCATTACTTACCTTAAAATATAGGGTGAGATGAGTAGTATTTATTGTAAAAAATCAAGTGTGGTATGTATGGTAGTCAGCCGGGCTACCATACCAGGCCAACCCACCCACACATATATTCTATGATATTTAAGCATCCCAGAGCGATAAAATGTATATACAGTTCACTCATTACTTACCTTAAAATATTTGTAGTCTTAATGTAGGGTCAGGAGTAAGTAAATGAGATAAAACGAATAAATGAGAGAGAGAAAGAATTAGTACATGAGAGGGGACAGGTGCAGAGTTATGTAAACAAACCAGGCGAACATAAGTTTTGTAAACAAACGAAGTGTACACGTCTGGTTTGTGTATAAGTTACATTGTGTACAGGTTGTCTCTACATTGATACGGTAGAATTAATAAAGAAGAACACTCCCATTCTCATGTAACATCATTTTGAGAAGAAATGAAGCTCTGAGTGAAGGCAATGGAAATAAGTCACACTGACTTTTTTGGGTTATCCTAGGTTCTCTACACATATGTTGTTATGTATGATAATCTATGTAACTGTATTTGTGTATACCTGAATAAACTTACTTACATACATACGAAAGGAATAATTTTCTACAGTTACCCCCAGTAACACATTTTCTCTTATGTTAGATTAGAGAAAATGTTATTCTTGCCGTCACTTGTACAAGTTATCTGGCTCCCACATCTTATATTTATGTTTATTTATTCTATTGTGGGGTGTATTTATCATCTTTTTATCTTATATATCGTGTTTATTATATAATTTTGAAAAAAATATCATGGATGGATTAATGAAAATGTGTATATTAACGTAATATACGACATTTAAATGACTCGATGATTATTATTATCATTACTAATATGACGTCTGGAGACATAAGACACTTACCGATTTTAATGTGTACCTGCATGCCAGCACAGCAAGTAAGTTTATTTAGGTACAGGTATACATAAGTATAATTATCAGAGTATATATAAAATATGAAATAACTTTTAAAAACATTTGAAATTTTGGAGTTTCCAGACAAAATGGAGAGACTTAGTGCTTACTGAGCTCACGGAGAATGTAAACAAACAGGGTGGGGCCCGGTGACCGTATTAGAAAGTCAAGTGGGGGGAGCCGTATAGCGAGTTTTGGTCATAATTTGAAATGACCGTATTAGCGGAATGCCGTAATGGGAAATGCCATAAAGCGGGGCCCTCCTGTATTAATGTGTTATGGGGCTATAGGACCCAACATGTATTTATAAGTAACAGTTACTTTGGAATACCTAATTATATTGAATTGATGGGGACTTTGCTCTAAATGTCAGAAGGACTGATCAACCTTTTGACTGAGAGGCAGCTGGGTCAAACCTATTTTTCTCAATATAATAGGTTATACTATAGACACATAAACACACAATTTAAATAAGTAGTTTATAAAGTTGTATTTCTTTTTGTAAAAGTAAAATTAAGGTGTGGTAGAATTGTGGTAACTGGAGAAGTGTGCTTGGCAACAGTCTTTTGTTTTGGTGGGAGGAGCTTAGGTAGGCTTCTCTCTCTCTCCCTCTCTCTGACTCCCTCTCTCTGTGGCTGACCTTCAACCTGGCAGGATCTCTGGGTCCTTCTCCTATCTTTTGGGGCATCATGTGTGCTCCAGGGGTGAGTTTTTATAATTTAAGTTTTGGCCACCATACCCAGGGTGACTAAAGTGTGTCAAAACACTGGTTAGCCCAGAGTTATGTCAAGGAGAGAGAAGGAAGAGTGTTGGAACACACCATGTGGAGCACAGGATGGAGTGTGTAGATTTGTTTTGAAAATGGAGGCTGTGATTGTATATTCTGTACATATCTATTGAGAATACAGTTATATTTTTATAGTAGTAGTTTACATAACCTGTGAAGAGGGCTGGTGAAAAGGTATCAGAGACACTCAAGATGATCAGCCATGATGTAAGTATTACCCCTAGACAAATAAGGCCATTAAGTAAAAGCTACCCCACACTAGAACATGTAGTGAGAACCTTACAATCAAAGTAATATGGGACAAACCAACGTAACATGGGAGCTTGACCGGGAGAGTTATTTGACTGCTAAAATAACTCAAAACATTCTTTGAACTATATGTGCTGGTATGGGGTAATAACAGTTGCATGTTTCTGGTAGAAGATTTACCAAGGTGGGTCAGTGGAAGTGTTGTTTTCATATATTAGTTTACAGGTTGTTTTTCTCCTAAGGTGGGAGAAAGGTTGAGTAACACATTTTGTTGTGGTTATGGTAAGTGCTATGTGCATAGTTTACATTCAATTTGTGTTATTTTATGTGCCTGTGGGAACTTTGTCCACTGATACTGTAAGAGGGAAGCAAGTGTTTAAAGATAAAACTATGTCAGAAGATGAGTCTTCAGATTTTTTAGGCTTCAGGGAAGAAGGTAATAATTCATCAGTAAACATGCCTGTTAACAGTGAACATGAGGGATCACCTACTCCAGGTGATATGGAAATGGAGAGAATGAGACTGAAATTAGCTGTACTAGAGGCTGAAATGAAATTAATGAAAGCTAAGGAGGAAGAACGTCAGAGGTTAGGAGGTTCAGAACAAGAGCCTGAGCAGTACTTTAACATAACTAAAGCTGCAAATTTTGTCCCTAAGTTTACAGAGAGTGACCCAGATAGATATTTTTCTTTTTTTGAGAAGACTGCTTTGGAGCAAGGATGGCCCAAACAGAAGTGGGCTACCCTAGTTCGCACACAACTTGTGGGTAAAGGATTCCAGAGAGTAGAGACTCTGGAGGGGCAAGATTTTTCTGATTATGATAAGATTAAAGAGGAAGTATTGCTTGCATACCAAATGATACCTGAGAAATATAGACAAAAGTTCAGGAATCAAAAATTTCAGGATGGGCAGACGTTAACTGAGTTTGGGAATGAGAAACTGTTCCTTTTTAAGAAATGGGTTTGTTCTAAAGGAGTTAATAAAGACTATAACAAATTAGTAGATCTGATGGTTCATGAGGAATTGTACAATACAATCCCTGTTGACCTCAGAGAATATTTGGAGGACAAAAACCCAGATAATCTTTCAGAAGCACTGGATCTAGGTGACCGATTCTTGGCTCGCAGGGAATTGGTAAGTAAAAACAGTCATGCTGCTTCTGAAAATTTCCCCACTCATTCTAAACCTTATTCCAAGTCTTATGGTCATAAAGGTAAGTGGGACAAGAATTTTCAGGAACAAATGAAGGCTGAGGTGCCCTATAAAATAGAAGGAAAAGGTAAGTCAGCTGGAGTTCAAAGTTTACCTAGACAATCAGATAATGAATCAGGTCCTCGAGTAAACAGTACCAGTCCTACACCAAATGGTAAAAATACCTTTAAGAGTTTTATCTGTTATTACTGTAACAAAACTGGACACACACAAAAGTTTTGCTGGTCAAGGCGGCGAGATCAGGAAAGGGAGGAACCACCCCAGAGGACTCTAACTGCAGAGATACATCCAGTTGCCTGCATTAGGTCTTCAAAGCAAGGTGAGGAGGTACCCTTAGGTCTAGACCCCAGGATGCAGGTATTTTCTAGTAAGTCCACAGTTGCTTTGCATAAGGATGAGGGTAGGGTTGAGAATATAGTGTCCTTGAGAGATGGATGTAGCACCTACTCCTTGCTACGTGCTGGAGTGTTGCCAATGTCTAAGGATACCTATACTGGAGTAGATGTATTATTGAAGGGTATTACGGGTTCAACCATAAGGACACCAGTACACAAATTATGGGTAGAATCTGCATACCAAGTGGGCTATCTCCCTGTAGGTATCTCAGATGAAATTCCCTTCGAAGGGGTCGACCTCTTATTAGGGAATAATGTTATGGGTCTGTTAGACAGTGAGGAACAACTAGGTTGGGGGAAACCAAATCCCAAATGTTGGGAGGAAATGGCTAGGAAAACCCTGCCAGACCTTCTCCCTGATGGTTCCACCATGAGAAGTATGGCTCATGATCATGCTACCAACAGTCTTCATGATATTTCTCATGAGGATGGTGAAGGCTTAAGTTTGGTAACTCCGCTTTCTGATGTTGAACTGCAGTCAACTGAAGAAAAGGATGTTCCAGCCAGAGCTGAGCATGATTGGAGAATGGATCAGTTAAATAGTGTGAGAGAGGCTGCACCTGCTAGGGTGCAATTAATTTCTGTGCAGGAAAATGTCGCTGTTGCTGAGGAAGAGATTTTACAGTTAAATAAGTGTTTTCATTTCAGGGAGGAAACTCTTATAAAGAATTCACCTCTGTTTGCAGTATCGATGGAAGGAGAACAAGGGCTTTGTCCCCAGGTGGTGATGTCCAAGGTTTCCAGGCATTTCTTCTGGTCTCAGCTGTGGGAGACTGTCAGAGAGCATATTGAGACCTATCATGCCTTTCAAATTATAGGGAAACCTAGTCGAAGTATTAAACCTGTTCCCCTTCAGCCGATTTCAGCACCAGGTGAACCCTTCAGCAAGCTGGTAGTGGATGTCGTTGGCCCACTCCCAAGGACCAGAATGGGAAATGATTATTTACTCACAAATATTTGCTCCACTACCAGGTACCTGGAAGCAGTCCCTCTGCATAAGATAACTGCTCATGTAGTCTTAAGGGTTTTGATGAAGTTCTTTTTTCATGTTGGTTTTCCACAAGCAGTGCAAAAAGACCAGGGGCCTAACTTTACCTCAAAGTCTTTTAGAAATGTTTTGAAGGAATTAAAAGTAGAGCCTAACTTTGCAATGGCCTATCACCCTCCATCTCAAGGGGAAATAGAGAAATTACATCAAGCCCTCAAGACAATGATGCAAGCCTATGGTATAGACAATACTAACAACTGGGATGAGAGGATCCCTTTCTTTGTATTTGCTGAGTGGGGAAGCACTCTGGAATTTCTGAGCTATTGGCTTGGGGATAATGGTGATGCTCCCCCCTCGGAGCTTTTTCTCAGTTTCAGATACTGTTTGGCTCGTATGAGGTGGATGGTACCAGTGAACGTGCCCATCAACCAGACCAGGATGATGATGTGGGACCATATATGGACCATGATACTCTGGAGGCTGGAGAGGAAGTGCTGATACTGGAGCCAATTCATGTGAAAATCTGTATAGCAAGTTGCTGTGAGCTGAACATGTTGTGGGGGAAGTTCCCAGGGGTTAGATATAAAACCCACACCCCCAAGCAAGAAAAGAATGAGTATAGTGTACACAGTAACCGGTTAAAGGGTTTAAAGTTATGTCAAAAATTCAGAGAGACCAATGTTTTAATGGAATGTAAAGGGCTGCAAAACAATAATCTGTATGAAATACCAAAAGCGTATTTAAGAAATAACATGTGTGTAAAAGATTTTGGGAAATGCATGCTTGATTTTAATGAGAAAAATGTTGGAGAGTTGGCTCAGCCACCTTGGAACTTTATAAAAGTTTGGGATGTCAGTAATGGGGAAAAGTTGAAACTCCATGAAGAAATTGTTAAGGAAGCTGAGCCAATTCAACAATTTTTGTGTGGGAAAAATCTGTATGAAAACTTGGAGATGGAGGAAGAAGTGAAATTCTTCCAACACCAGTTTGTAGTGCTTAGTGAGAGTCAGTGGGCATTCCCATGCTTCATGGTTCCCAAATTAGATGGCACCCTGGACATAAACACTGACTACCACAGAGTACGTTTAACAACTAAGGTTTACAGAATTAGAAAGATTGATACTTATGCACTAAAAGATGCAAACATTTTAAATAAGCTAAAACATGGAAGATGTGATTTCCATGACCTGTGTTCCAGTACCATTTTAATGTGTGTAATGCAAATTGTGTTCATTGTGTGCTTAAAATTTGTGTGTGAGATGGAACGTGATGGTATCTGTGTAAACTTAATGTATCCAACCTGGGTGCAAAGAGATGTCTTTGGTGTTGTTGTTGCACTGTGAGAGGTTGCAGAACTGTTACTATCAATGAGCAACCTTCTAAATTTAAATGTCAACATTTTACCACAGGAAAAAATTTTCATTTTGGGGCTGGCTATTCAGCATTTGTACATGTCTCAGGATCTCTTCATCCTGTTCCTGTGTATAGTGACTAAAATCAGACTCTTAGAATGGGCTTTGTTCCTACAGCCTTTTAATTTGAAAGTTAAATATATAAAAGGCTCAGAGAATGTGGTTGCTGATGCTCTCTCTAGATGTTTCATGTAGATGCATGGTGCGTACTTTGTACATAGTGTTTGTCTTGTGCTGACCTTGTTGTTTTGCAGTGGTGAACTCTTAGCGAGCCTGAGTACTCTCTACCAGCCATCTGACTGTGAAGGGGTCGAGTCAGAGCCAAAAGTGTGACGAGGGTCAGGGTGTAAGTAAATGTGAGTTGAGGCAGTGGTTGACAACCTTCGGTAACATGAGACGTTCAGGAAGGTATGTGATGTTGTGTCTTGGTGTGCTCTATATACAAAACGGCCCGACGGTTTGCCTTTGTGGTCCCCTGGACCCCTCCATATTCTATGTCAGCCTCCTCTTCATAAGTTCGGAGGATCTGTGTGGAGTGGGACCTCGGAAGATGGGCTTGAGTGCCTGACCATGTTAAGGATCGTGAGTGTTGACTGGAAGTCTCACTGTTTGGTTCGGCCACCAAGTGAGAGACACCTTGACATGTTTTGTGAAGTTTCCTGCCTGGTGTACACCTGACTGCTCTGGGTTTGGCTCTACTCTCGTCTCCTGATCAAGAAGATGCCACCCTGGAGTACCAGTTGCTTGCTGGATTACCGTAGCAGAGGCACAGGCCTGTTGGTGCGGGCTTTCACAGTGGGCGTGTGCAATTTTTGCATTGTAATGTGTATTGTTTAAAAGCCACTAAAATTGTAAATAGTTACACCCTTGAGTATATGGGTATGGTTAAAATGCTTTTCTAAAAAATTCTGCAATCTGTTGTAAATAACAGTAAAGTGAAGAGTAGTTATGGTGCTAGGAAATATGTAGCATTTCTAATAGTCTTGTTTACCGCCTTCAGACTTAAGCAATATACTTTTTACTAGCCGTATCCTGAGGGACACGGCTAGCTTTTGTGAGACTTCGTCTGGAGGTGGGGGTGTTATGGGGCTATAGGACCCAACATGTATTTATAAGTAACAGTTACTTTGGAATACCTAATTATATTGAATTGATGGGGACTTTGCTCTAAATGTCAGAAGGACTGATCAACCTTATGACTGAGAGGCAGCTGGGTCAAACCTATTTTTCTCAATATAATAGGTTATACTATAGACACATAAACACACAATTTAAATAAGTAGTTTATAAAGTTGTATTTCTTTTTGTAAAAGTAAAGTTAAGAGGTGGTAGAATTGTGGTAACTGGAGAAGTGTGCTTGGCAACAGTCTTTTGTTTTGGTGGGAGGAGCTTAGGTAGGCTTCTCTCTCTCTCCCTCTCTCTGACTCCCTCTCTCTGTGGCTGACCTTCAACCTGGCAGGATCTCTGGGTCCTTCTCCTATCTTTTGGGGGCATCATGTGTGCTCCAGGGGTGAGTTTTTATAATTTAAGTTTTGGCCACCATACCCAGGGTGACTAAAGTGTGTCAAAACACTGGTTAGCCCAGAGTTATGTCAAGGAGAGAGAAGGAAGAGTGTTGGAGCACACCATGTGGAGCACAGGATGGAGTGTGTAGATTTGTTTTGAAAATGGAGGCTGTGATTGTATATTCTGTACATATCTATTGAGAATACAGTTATATTTTTATAGTAGTAGTTTACATAACCTGTGAAGAGGGCTGGTGAAAGGGTATCAGAGACACTCAAGATGATCAGCCATGATGTAAGTATTACCCCTAGACAAATAAGGCCATTAAGTAAAAGCTACCCCACACTAGAACATGTAGTGAGAACCTTACAATCAAAGTAATAAGGGACAAACCAACGTAACATAATGTAATATACGACATTTAATGAGACTCGGTGATTATTGTTATTATTATTATTTCTAATATGGCGTCACTTGTGCAAGTCGTCTGCTTCCACATCTCACATTTATGTTTATTTATTCTACTGTGGGGTGTATTTATCATATTTATATGTTATGCATCATGTTTATTATATAATTTTGAAAAAATATCATAGATGGATTAATGAAAATATGTATATTAACGTAATATACATTTAAATGAGACTCGATGATTATTATTATCATTACTAATATGACGTCTGGAGACATAAGACACTCTTACTGATTTTAATGTGTACCTGCATGCCAGTACAGTGTGTAAGTTTATTTAGGTACAGGTATACATAAGTATAATTATCAGAGTATATATAAAATATGAAATAACTTTTAAAAACACTTGAAATTTTGGAGTTTCCAGACAAAATGGAGAGACTTAGTGCTTACAGATCTCACAGAGAATGTAAACAAACCGGGTGGGGCCCGGTGACCGTATTAGAAAGTCAGGTGGGGGGAGCCGTATATCGAGTTTTGGTCATAATTTGAAATGACCGTATTAGCGGAACGCCATAAAGCGAAACGCCGTTAAAGCGGGGCCCTACTGTACTATGTAATGTGTTTCTTATATAATTTTGAAGAAAATATCATAGATTAATGAAAATGTCTATATTGACGTAAAATTAGACATTTAATGTGCCTAAGAGTGATTATTATTACATAATAATAATAATAACAATTCGTACGAGATGTGTCCACGTGTGGCCTGAACTGCACCGTATGTCCCAGTGTTTACAAGCCAGCCAGTGTGCACACATCTAAGGATACATTCGGTACATTCCATATTATCCATATTATCACTGTTTTTGGTGCTTGTTTCTGCAAAATAAGTAACCGTAGGCCCCAAGAAAGCTTCTAGTGCCAACCCTTCGAGAAAAAAGGTGCTAATAACTATTGAAATGAAGAAAGAGATAATTGCAAAGTACGAAAGTGGAGTGCGTGTCGGAGTGCATGATGATTTGGTAAAGAAATTGCCTGCAACTAGTGGTGATGTGAGTGAATTTAAGGCCAGCAAAGGTTGGTTTAAAAGATTTAAGAATCGTAGTGGCATACACAGTGTGGTAAAGCATGGTGAGGCTGCCAGTTCAAGTCCTAATGGAAGGGGATTCCCCTTCTAAACACTAACATCATCCACACTCTCCCCTCCTCCCATCCCATCAATCATCATCAGATCTTCATTAAAGGTAAGTGTCAATTATTCTATTGTTATTAATCTATTGTTATTGTAATTATCCTATTGCATTAAACTTAATATTTCATGTGGTAAATTTTTTTTTTCGTACTTTTGGGTGTCTTGCACGGATTAATTTGATTTCCATTATTTCTTATGGGTAAAATTAATTCGACTTTCGATATTTTCGACATTCGATGGCTCTCAGGAACGGATTAATATCGAATGTTGGGGGTCCACTGTACTCTATTTTGAGCCCCAACAAACCCAACTGAAATCTCGCTTATCATCAAAACACTAAAGAACAAGACAGGGGACCTAAATAACTTACCACCACTCATGTATAAAAAAGCTTCTCATGTGTTGTCACCAATTATTACAACTCTTTTTAACAAGTCCATTGAATCTTCCACCTTCCCATCCATACTCAAGACAGCAAGAGTCACCCTGATCCTCAAAGGAGGTGATCCAACTGAACTGAACAATTATAGGCCTGTATCAAACCTGCCCCTAATATCTAAATTCTTCGAAAAATTAATACACAAACAAGTCTACTCCTACTTCGTATCCCACAACATACTCAACCCTTGTCAGTTTGGGTTCAGACCGAAAAAAGTACTAATGATGCTATTAGACATATGCTGGAACTAATATACTCAGCACTCGAGAAAAATGAATTTCCCCTGGGACTGTTCATAGACTTACGAAAAGTTTTTGATACTGTTGACAATGACCTTTTGCACCAAAAACTTGAACATTACGGGGTCAGAGGACACTCTCGATTACCTAAAATCTTATGTATATATACACAAATGGAGCCTGTTCCAGTACACAGCCTGTTCTTGTTGGAGTCCCACAGGAGAGCATTCTTGGCCCACTTCTCTTTCTCATTTACATCAATGAATCTATCAAATGCATTTAATCTCATTAAACCCATTTTATTTGCAGATGACACAACTTGTGTCTTTTTTCACCCAAACCCAACCATACTAACAGACACAGTAAATGCTGAACTGCTAAAAATATCTACTTGGATGATTACCAACAAGCTCGCTCTCAATACTGACAAAACCTACTTCCTGCTTTTCGGAAACAGAGCTTCAAATGTACAGCAAAACATATTGATAAATGGTTCTCCTATCTCGAGACAGGCAGAGGGCAAATTTCTAGGTCTCCACCTTGACTGCAGTCTCAAATTTCAGACACACATACACCAAATTTCCAAGAAAGTCTCCAAAACAGTAGACATCCTTTCAAAGATATGGTACTATGTACCCCAATCAGCTCTTCTAGCTTTGTACCACTCTTTCATTTACCCTTACCTCACCTACGGTATTTGTGCATGGGGATCAACCACAGCAAATCACCTTAAGCCTTTAATAACCCAGCAAAAAGCTACAGTGCGATTGATTACTAACTCCTGCATTAGACAACACACTCCACCACCAACTTACTAAATATACATAACATCCACACTTATTACTGTGCCTATTACATACACAGAACACTATACTCTAATGTAAACCCTCCTCTCACACTCCTCCCTGATAACTATAACAGAATACACAACCATAATACAAGATACAGATCGCTCTTCAATATCCCCCGTGTTCATCTCTCCCTATTCAAAAATGCTATGCACGTCAAAGGCCCAAAGAACTGGAATTCCTTGCCAGAACAAACTACAGGATCCCTGTCTGCAAATCAGTTTAAGGTCCAAATAAGAAATCACCTCATCACCCAAAATTAACCAGACAAACCGTACCTAACCACTACCAGTTTCTCAAAAACTACTCATATTGTGCTGATGAATGTTCAACCACTTACTACTTTGAAATTAGAATGTCTGTTCTTTTCACTGTTTAAATAGTAGTAGATTGTAATACAGTATATCACAATGTAAACTGTTCCACTGTAATACCAAATTTAATTGTTTTAAACAGTACTAAACTGTAATACATCACACTAAACTGTCCCGTCTACGGGACGGACCCTGAAAGGGTTAATACATTCTTTTATTACTATATTCATTAGCTCCTTTATTTTAGCTGTAAATATCTACTGTAGTTCATAAACTCACTTGTTAAAATAATTAAGGTGCTATTAGATGCTTAAGTGTATAACTGAATTATCTATTCCGTAATAATACCTTTATCTTTCAATTTTTTACAGGTTTTAGATTAATCACGGTGTCTTAGTCATAAGTCTAGTTGTAGCTGCAATATAAATCTTATATCATTTTACTCAGAAAATCTAGTTTGTAAAATTACTCTCATCCTATGATTACAGGCATAGATCCTGATGTAAACTTTTTACAAAATGAATTACATGAATCAACCAGTAACTGTAATTACTACACAGCAGACCAAGCAAAGACATTAATCAGTGCAAACAATAACATAACCATCTTTAACTACAATGTCAAATCCTTGAGCAAACATTATGATGACCTCACAGCATTACTCAATTCCCTTCATTCCAATATATCAATCATCACACTCACAGAAACCTGGCTTAAGCCTAATATTACATATGTCTATACCATTCCTGGCTACATGGTCATACACAACTATAGAACAGACCAGCAAGGGGGAGGAACAGCTATATATGTACTACTCAAATCAACTCGAATGTATCAATAAATCTTGTACAAGGGACGAACATGGAGAATATATCACAGCCAAATTTAAATAAAAAGAGCTGCAAAAAACCCTCGCAGTTAAAAACATCTACAGAGTACTACAGTCAAACATTTATCACTTTAGTGAAAAACTAGGAAACATGATTACTGATGCACACATGAATAAAGACCACCAACTACTAACAGGAGATTTCAACATAAACATACTACATGACCAGGACCCACAAGTAACCGCATTCACGAACACAATAAGTAACTGCCTGTTGCTACCAACAATATCTAAACCTACAAGAATCTCCAAGACAAGCATCTCCTTAATAGACCACATCTGGGCAAACACCATATCCCCTTTAAAATCAGGCATAATCACAGACAAAACTGCAGACCACTACCCAACCTTTGTCATAACTAATCTGGGCAAACTGCCACAAGACATTACTAATTAACCTTCAGACTACATAACGAGACAGTAGTTAACAACTTTATAGCAGCTATGAATAACATCGATTAGCAAAATGAGCTCAAAACATATACAGATATGAATGAATGTATAAATAATTTTCTAAAAAAAGCCCAATGCCTCTATAACAGATATTGCCCCAGAAAAACTAAACAGATCACAGCAAAGAGACTGAATAATCCCTGGCTAACACCAAGCATCCTCAAATCCATTAACACAAAGCACAAATATGAAAAACAGTACAGAATGGGTCAAATAACTAGAGAACAGTCGAAAAATTACTCATCAGCACTTACCAGCCTGATAAGAAGGTCAAAAACATTGCATTATGAAAATAGATTACATAACATCAAAGGTGATATGAAAAATCCTGGAAAACTCTATCTGAAATTCTTGGAACTAAAAAGTTATCCGAAAACAAAACAATCAAACTAACAAAATCAGATGAACCCCTACTCACTCCAACCGAAACAGCAAACAGACTTAATGTTTTCTTCTCCACCACAGGAAAAAATCTAGCAAACAAAATACCAAGCACAAACACCCGTCCATCAGACTACCTCATAGGTACCTACCCAAATACACTATTCCTAGCTCCAACCAACCCCACTGAAGTTACATTCATCATAAATACCCTTAAAAACAAGGCAGGAGACGTAAACAACTTGCCTGCTTTTATGTACAAAAAAGCTTCTCAAGTATTGTCACCAATTATTGCAACGCTCTTTAACAAATCCATTGAATCATCTACCTTCCCAACAATCCTCAAAATAGCGAGGGTCAATCCGATCCATAAAGGAGGTGACCAAGATCACTTGAATAACTATAGACCAATATCCAACTTACCACTGCTCTCTAAAATCTTTGAAAAATTAATTCATAGACTGATCTATTCCTAGCTCGTTTCACACAACATATTAAACCTTTGTCAGTTTGGATTCAAGAATAATAAAAGCACAAATGATGCTATCATACACATGCTAAAACTAATATATACCGCACTTGAAAAGAAAGAAGTCCCGCTGGGCATTTTCATTGATTTACGTAGAGCTTTTGATACAGTCGACCATGAACTGCTGTACTCCAAATTAATGCACTATGGTATCAGAGGCCACTCCCTCAACTACCTAAAATCATACCTTAGTAACAGAACTCAATATGTGTATGCAAATGATGCAAACTCTTCCACCCAACCAATCACAGTAGGAGTCCCACAAGGAAGCACCCTTGGACCACTCCTCTTTCTCATCTACATCAATGATCTACCGAATGTATCACAGCTACTCAAACCCATATTATTTGCAGATGACACCACATATGTCTTTTCCCACCCAAACACAGTCATACTAGCAAACACAGTCAATGCTGAATTACAGAAAATATCTACCTGGATGATGACTAACAAACTTACCCTGAACACTGATAAAACCTATTTCATTCAGATTGGAAACAAAGCTGCAAATGATCCAATTAACATAATGCTAAATGGATCATCAGTCACAAGACTCAGAGGGAAAATTCCTAGGTATCCACCTTGACAGTAGCCTTAAGTTCCGGACACACATACAACAAATCACCAAGAAAATCTCCAAGACTGTAGGCATACTATCAAAGATAAGGCACTACGTTCCACAATCGGCTCTCCTGGCACTGTACCATTCACTCATATACCCTTACCTTACATATGGAATTTGTGCATGGGGATCAACAACATCCAATCACCTAAAACCCCTAATAACCCAACGAAAGGCAGCAGTAAGAATGATAACAAATTCCCACTCTCACCAGCATACTCCACCAATTTTCAAGTCTGAATCTGCTCACCATTAAGAACATCCATACTTGTACATGTGCCTACTACATACACAGAACAATACACGCAAATATAAACCCCCCACTCAAACTTCTCCTCACCAACCTAAACAGGACACATGACCACAACACAAGACAGATCTCTTTTTGATATACCTCGTGTCCATATCACACTGTGTAAAAACTCTATGCACATAAAGGGCCCCAAAATATGGAATTCATTACCAGAAGATATTAAAGTAACCCAGTCTGAAAATCAATTTAAGACTCTTCTCAAAAGCCACTTAATCACCCTAGACTAAATGCTAAATACTCAGTACACACTTACTCACCTATGTACTCCCACATCATAACTGAAACAATCACTTTGAACCTTTTATCCATTGTTGACAGGAATATAATTGAATCATTGTTTTCACAAAAAGCATTTTCAAATATAAATATATCTTTGTCTTATACAAATTTTGATTCATTTATAATTAATATTCTACTGAACAACTATGAAATACAGTGGACCCCCGGTTAACGATATTTTTTCACTCCATAATTATGTTCAGGTGCCAGTACTGACCGAATTTATTCCCATAAGGAATATTGCGAAGTAGATTAATCCATTTCAGACCCCCAAACATACACGTATAAACGCACTTACATAAATACACTTACATAATTGGTCGCATTCGGAGGTAATCGTTATGCGGGGGTCCACTGTAATTACTATCCTACTGTACAACTATGATATACTCCTTAGTGTTAAGTAAACTGTAAGCCAATAATGTTAAGTTGGCCCATAATGCCTAGGCATAATAAAGGCTCTCTTTGCATTGCAACCTACTATTGTATATACAAAATCTCAAAGTACTGTTTGCAAAGACATAAAATAAATAAATAAATAAATAAATAAGAAGTCCTCAGGTTGTTCAACTCTACATTTCTTTGGTTAGACCTCATTTGGATTATGCTGCACAGTTCTGGTCACCGTATTACAGAATGGATATAAATGCTCTGGAAAACGTACAAAGGAGGATGACAAAGTTGATCCCATGTATCAGAAATCTTCCCTATGAGGATAGACTGAGGCCCTGAATCTGCACTCTCTAGAAAGGCATAGAATTAGGGGGGATATGATTGAGGTGTATAAATGGAAAACAGGAATTAATGAAGGTGATGTAAATAGTGTGCTAAAAATATCTAGCTAGACAGGACATGCAGAAATAGTTTTAAGTTGGAAAAATTCAGATTCAGGAAGGATATAGGAAAGCACTGGTTTGGTAATAGAGTTGTGGATAAGTGCAACAAACTCCCAAGTACTGTCATAGAAGCTAAGACATTGTGTAGTTTTAAAAATATGCTAGATAAATACATGAGTGGGTGTGGGTGGATGTGAGTTGGACCTGACCAGCTTGTGCTACTAGGTCAGTTGCCGTGCTCCTTCCTTAGTGAATGGGACTTGACCTATCTACCTTAATGAATTGGCTTAAGCCGGTGGGTGAATTGAACCATGCCTCGCATGGGCCAGGAGGCCTGTTGCAGTGTTCCTTCTTTTTTTATGTTCTTACATTCTTATTAAATTTGTTGGCCATGTCTATAGGCTGTATGTGAGGTTCATCTGGTTTAGTTAAGTTTATCTTTCTGTTTCTAGACAGTTTTCTAGAGCCCAAAATTTTGGAGAGAGTTTACCAGGTCCTTTTCATATCATCTTTTATTCCAATAATTCTATTTTCGTAATACATCTGCTTTGATTTTTGTATTAGTTTTATGAGTAATGATGTAGTATATCGTTTAGCCAGCTCTTTAGTAATCAGGCCTAATCTGAACAGTTTTTCAAGTTTGTGCTTTTTATCAATGGATTTGAGGATACTATTTGTTAGCCATGGAATGTTTGGACTTATGTCATCTCCCACCCAAATCTTGCCACGCTCAACATCATTGTTAACCCTTTCAGGGTCCGTCCCGTAGATCTACGGCTTTACGTTCAGGGTCCAAACCGTAGATCTACGCCATGAGCTCAGCTCACTCTGATAAACTGTGAGTGGTACATTTGGGCCCAGATATGAGAGAATACATCTATGTGGTATGTGTGCACCACATAAAACAGATCCTGCAGCACACTGTGTATAATGAGAGAAAAAAAAATGAAATCATGATTTTTCGATTAAAACAGCAACTTTGCAGTGTTTTTTCGTTGTATTTGCGATTTCTTGGTCTCATTTGATAGAATGGAAGACATATTACAGAAATAGATATGATTTTGATTGGTTTTAGCACTGGAAATGGCTTGAAACTGAGCTCAAAGTAGCAGAAATGTTAAATTTTTGCCGATATTCAAGAGTAAACAAACGACCTCACACGTCTAATACACGTCAGCTGGTGGGTCTAATATACATTCACAAATATGGTGATGATATTTATACAATTATTACAGTATTGCATAACAGTAAATCTTCTATTTTTTGGTGTGAATAAAAATTCATTATGTGAATAAAAAATCGAAATGGAATTTATTTGTAAAGCCTCAAAACATAACTAATGAACAGAGGAAATGTTAGTTTAGTGCCAGGAATGCCTACATTGTTCATTCTGGACCCTATTTTGAAATTGGAATATTTTGAACTTTGTGTTAAATTGGCCAAATTAACAATTTCCGATTACTTTATTTTGTAGTTGAAACAGTTGACTTGGCGATTTCTTGTGCTCAATCGATAGAATAGAAGTAATACTAGTGAAATAGCTAAGAATTTGGTTGATTGGAATAATGTAATTGGCCTAAAATGGGAGTCAAAGTCGGCAAAATCGCCGATTCGTAAATATCGCTGACACATCAAAATTCGCGAGAGCATAATTTCGTCAATTTTTCACCAAATTTCGTACTTTTTGTTTTATTACCTTCACAAAAAGATTCTCTACGATTTCATAAGAAAAAATAACAATTTTTTTTTTTAAATTCTTGGACACTGGTGCGTGACTCCAGATTTGGGCCTTGGACCCTGAAAGGGTTAACGAGGAGCTACTAAAAATATCTACTTGGATGAGAGCCAATAAACTTACACTTAACACTGACAAAACCCTCTATATTATGTTATGTGTTGCACAACTTAACATTAAGATCGACAACACTCTTACTGTGAAACATAATGAGGGCAAATTCCCAGGCCTGCACCTCGACAGCAACCTGAATTTCAGCACCCATATCCAATACATAACAAAAAAAGTATCCAAAACAGTTGGGATCCTCTATAAGATATGTTACTACGTGCTACAATCAGCCCTTCTCACACTATAATATTCACTCATCTATCCCTATCTCACCTATGCTATTTGTGCTTGGGGATCAACTGCAGCAACACACCTAAAGCCAATAATAACTCAACAAAAAACTGCAGTAAGAATAATCACGCAATCCAATCCCAGGCAACACCCCATCCCCCCACTCTTCATAGATCCAAACTTATTCACTGTTCAGAATATCCACACTTAATACTGTGCGACCTACATTTACAGAACCTTAAATTCCAATATTAACCCTGACCTAAAAAACTTTCTTGATAGTTGACAGAACCCACAGGCATAACACCAGGCACAAAAATCTCTGACATTCCCCATGTCCAGCTAAACCTATACAAAAATTCAATGTACATAAAAGGACCTAAAATCTGCAACACCCTTCCTGAAAACTCTAGAACTGCAGACACAATCATCACTTTCAAAACTACCGTTAGAAAACATCTTATCTCCCTGAAACACCCCACCATCAGCTAATTACATGAAAACCACCCATTCTCTTGTATCGTACACATATAAAAAACAACCTAGACCTCCCCTCGATATCTGTGATTCCCCACAATTCACACTTACACTCACCCAATTGACTATAAATATTGAAATACGTAATAAAACTATTACCTAATGAATCTAAAAACAGTCGTAAGTTTGCCTGTGATACTGCAGTATAGGAGCTTCAATTCAAATTCAAAGTTTATTCTCTATAAAGATTACAATGTTGAATTTACAGAATTTGGTTGTTGTGTGGTTTACATGTAGTTAAATAATGATTACAGAGTGTACCACTAGAACGCCTAGCATGGCTAGGCATTTCGGGCAAACTTAGTTTAATTCTTTATTTTAAAATATTACAAATTATGAGGTAAGTTGGTATTATGGCTAAGTGACTAAATACTAGTTTGTGAGTTTAGCAATGTGAATGCTTTTGTTTTGGCACAGTACATAGTTTCAGTATTGGAGTATCACAGGATTCATTATTTTAAGATTGAGATTAATATTTCTGTTTATGGTCAAATGGGTGAGTGAGTGTAAGTGTGAACCACCAGGTGGTATTCGTGTAGTTAGTTGATGGGGTTTATCAGGGAGATAAGACGTTTTCTAATGGTAGTTTTGAAGGTGATGAATGTGTCTGCAGTTCTAAAGCTCTCAGGTAGGGTGTTCCAGATTTTAGGGCCTTTGACATACATTGAATTTTTGTAAAGGTTTAGTCGGACATGGGGAATGTCGTAGAGTTGTTTGTGTCAGGTGTTATGCCTGTGGGTTCTGTCACAACTATCAAGAAAGCATTTTAGGTCAAGGTTGATATTGGAGTTTAAGGTCCTGTAGATGTAGATTGCACAGTAGTAAGTGTGGATGTACTGAACAGGGAGTAAGTTTAGATCTATGAAGAGTGGGGGGAGTGTATTGCCAGGGATGGGATTTAGTGATTATTCTTACTGCAGCTTTTTGTTGGGTTATTATTGGCTTTAGGTGTGTTGCTGCAGTTGATCCCCAAGCACAAATAGCATAGGTGAGGTATGGATAAATAAGTGAGTGGTATAGTGTGAGAAGGGCATTTTGCGGCACGTAGTATCGTATCTTGGAGAGGATCCCAACTGTTTTGGATACTTTTTTGGTTATGTGTTGGATATGGGTGCTGAAATTCAGGTTGTTGTCAAGGTATAGGCCTAGGAATTTGCCCTCATTATGTCTGGTAATTAGAGTGTTGTCGATCTTAATGTTAATTTATGCATCTCCTGCTCTGCTACCAAACATAATATAGTACGTTTTGTCAGTGTTAAGCGTAAGTTTATTGGCTGTCATCCAAGTCGATATTTTGATCAGCTCCTCGTTAACAATGGTGTTGAGGGTGGCAAGATTAGGGTGAGAGATGACGTAAGTCGTGTCGTCAGCAAAGAGAATGGGTTTCAGGTGTTGGGATACGTTTGGAAGATCATTGATGTATATGAGGAAGAGCAGGGGACCAAGGACACTTCCCTGCAGTACTCCAGTATCAAGTGGCCGTGTTGTTGATGCTGTGTCTTTAATGGTAACATACTGATACCTATTAGTAAGGTAAGATTTGAAATAAGCAAGCGCATGGCCTCTTATACCGTAATGGTCAAGTTTGTGGAGTAGGATGTCGTGGTCTACTGTGTCAAAAGCTTTTCTTAGGTCAATAAAAACTCCTAGTGGATATTCCTTATTTTCCAATAGAAACTATGTATCATAATAAGACAAAACCAATTCACATTGCTAAATTTATGAACTGTAATGCAGTTACTTAGACTTAACCCTCTGACTGCCGCAGGCCCCTCCCTGAAACTGTTATTCTATGTCTCAAAATTTTCGAAAAAAAAAAAAAATATTTTCTTATGAAAATGTTAGGATTATTTTACCGAGTGTTTTAAGCCTAAAAAAAATTTTTTTGCCATCAGTTCTTACTGAGATATAAAGGCGCAAAGTTCGCCAAAATTGAGCTGCGTATGGCAACAGCAGCGACTGCCGCCCACCCGGTATTCTTTTATTTACTCTAGTTCGAAAGTTTCTTGCATTTTCCAATATTTTTCTTTTCCATATAACTTATGTGGCCTGTGAGACCAACGTAAGGTGCATTGTTCAAATATACACTCATTGTTTACAACACAATCACTGAACAAACTTCATCACTATTAGTTTATTTATAAAAGTTGTTTATACAAACAAACAATACAAAACATTGTTTATTACTATTGTTCCATAACATATATACATATGTACAGTCATTGAACACGTTCCTAGAACTGCTGCAGCTTGTGGAACTCTTTGAAACATGGGTATATGCAGAGTGGCACTTGACACTCCTCACACATAAAACGAATGTCTCTGCGTGTTTGTGGGCATTTTGTGGTATGTCCACATACAAAACACCTCTTCTGAGCATTTTTCTTGGAAGCAGTAGGAGGCAGTAGTATGGGGTAGTGATCACCAGGCCTGAAACGAGATGGCGTGTGTTGGTAATTTCGTGGGCGCTGGTCTACTGCAAGTGTTGCTCCCTGGTACTTGGCGATTATTTGTCTGATGACTGACAAACAAAAATCACCATATTTTGGTGTTTTGTTGGTCCTCAACTTGTATATGTTATAAGTATTTAGCATGGAGATATCAACAAGATGGAAAAAAAGTTTTATATACCACTTATAACTCTTGCGTACACAATCTGCAAACCCAATCTGCATGTCAAATTTGTCCACTAAGCGCATATTGATGTTATAGTCCATGACAGCTGCAGGCTTTAGAATGGGTTCATTGGTCTCTATGTTCTGCCTGCCAGTGTGTGCCATTTCGTTTCAGTGAACTGATGTCAACAATGTGACATCACATTTGTCATACCACCAAAATGCCATGATGTCATTGGCAGCAAAGGCTTGCACCTCACCTCTGCAAGTGCCAGCGTTGAACCTTGGCATATGTTTACGATTACCACACACTGTGCCACACACGTCTGTCAAGTTCACTTGCAAGAAATCACTGAGTAAGGGGCTTGTGTACCAGTTATCAGTAAATAACATATGCCCCTTACCAAGATATGGTTCCATCATTGTTCTAACCACATACCCAATAACTTCATGGTATCTCTCAAAGTAGTACTGCCAGTGTACACAATGATATCCAAAACTAGACCACTTCTGCAATCACACAGTACAAATAACTTTATACCAAAGCGTTTCCTCTTGCTTGGTATATATTGCTTGAATGAGAGTCTTCCTTTGAATAAAATCAAAGACTCGTCAATATCAAGCTTCCTGAAGGGATAAAAATACATGCAGCACTTTTGTTTCATGTACATAAACACATTTCTGATCTTATATAACCTGTCGCTTCTGTCAGGCCTGGTTTTGTCTGAAAAGAGTAACATACGTAACAGTATCAAGAAACGATTGACACCTATAATGTCACTAAAACCTGGCGCTGATATCAGGCGTTCTGTTGTCCAGTATGTGGTGACAGTGTGCTTATAAACATGTGTCATAAGCATTATTGTGGCAAAAAACAGGTACATCTCAGCCACAGTTGTGTCCTTCCACTGGTGTAGCCGTGATCTTGGTGAGAGAATTGTATTTGCCATGGTGTCTCATAGTATGTGTTGGTTTCCCTGACAATGATGTCCATCAGGGGTTCATCAAAGAATAACTCAAAGCATTCCAGTTCACTAGCATTGTTCCCAAGTGGACATGATGGCTTTATTCCACTTTGTGTTTCATCAAAGTCATGGGGACTGGGAACAAACTCGTCACCTTCCTGCCAATCCCAGATGCGGTCTGCTGGTGGGTTCTGGATATTGTAACGTGGTTGTGCAGGTTGTGGTTGTGCAGGTTGTGGTTGTGCAGGTTGTGGTTGTGTAGGTTGTGGGAGTGTGGGGGATGGGTGAGGCTGGTTGTTGTTGTGCAGAGTCAGCAGCGTGGGTAGTAGCGTGGCCCGCTGCTGGTGCCACATGGGTTGTGCCACCATCACTATCACCACCACTGCCTGCTGCCTCACTCACATCATTGATACGCATCGTAACAATATCGTCATCTTCACTATCAGGTCGTGGTGTAGGGCCACGGGATGTGCTCCCAGAGTTACTCCTTCCCCTTGGAAGAGCATATGAAACACTACCAGACCGTATGCTACGGCGTACATACTGCCGTTTCACTGGGGAATATTCACCTTAACTGTCACAACTAGAACTGCTGTCAATAACCTTGAAATCACTATCACTATCACGTTCACTGCTAACATCTGGGTCGTGTACACGGCCAAATAGTTTCCTCTTTCGCCCTGGTACAGGTGAACGTGAATGTGAACAAGCCAGCCCAGCACCAGAGGTGGAAGGTTGTGGGTCATCTGGGTTTTCATCACTAATTACGTTATCCCGGGCACTTTTTTCGGTCACACTCACTTGAAAACCCTGGAGTTCACTGTCACTGACACTTTCATCGCTGTCAGAGCTATCACTTGGGAACAAAAGACCTCCAATCCGCCGAGGAGTGAGGTACTTCCGACCGCGAGGCATGGTGAAAATGGACTAACAAGATGGCATTCTCACAATGCACAACTGAGTCCCAGATTTTTTTCACAGGGTGCACACCCACCACTGAGACCCATTCTCTCTCATGTAGGCCTACCAGGCCTTTCCCGCTTGATTTGAGGCCGCTAGAATTTAAGCGTATAGATACGTCAGAAACAGTGGCGCGTAAGATGTATTAATACGGCGTGAAGAGTCAAAGGGTTAATATCAACATGCTCCATAAACTGTACCAATATAGAGTATTGAATTAATCTTAGTCTGCCCAAAATGCCTAGTCATGCTAGGTGTGATAGTGGCCCTCTCTGTAATTAGTATTTTATAATATGTAAACCACACATTATCCTATAAAATGTAAACCCCGCATTGTAATCTTTATAAAGAATAAACCTGATTGACTGATCTGCTTCATTTTGATCGGACAATGCATGTTATAGAGATTTTGGGTTTTATGTAAAAATTTTTGACATCTTTGTCAATATTATTGCTGTCAGCTAGCTCCTTCTGTCAATCAATGTCACCTAGTGCTAACATCAGATTATTTACCAATGGCTCGTCATGCAGGCGAAATGAGATCTTCCTTGAGTCTTGAAGCAATTTACATATGTTGGTTATGAGAAAGGTGGTGTAGTAATCTGTAGTGTTGTCTGTGATTATACCTGCTTATAGTGGAGAAATCGTGTTGGTCCAGATATGGTCAAGTAATGAGGCACTTGTCTCAGAGATTCTTGTTATAGAAGGTAGCAGCAAGCAGTTGTTCATAGTGTTTGTGAAATCAGCTACTGGAGAGTCAGTTGCTTGGATGAGGTTTATGTTGAAGTTTCCTGTAAGTATCAGGTGGTGTTTATTCAACTCTGAGTCAGTTATCACGTTTCTAAGGTTACCACTAAAAGTGTAAGTATTTATGTGTGGTAATCTGTAGACTGCTCCAACTGTTATAGGTTTTTTTATGTGAATTTAGCTACAGTAGACCGTCATTTAACACAGTAGTTACATTCCTGAAAAATGCCGTTAGACAAAATTGTGTTAGACAAACTGAATAACTTAAGGGAAAAATAAAGTTACGTTCCTGGGAGACCCCAAAAAGCCAAGCAACTTTTTTTTAGACCTCCAGATCTTATAAAAATAAAAGGAATATGTAATTGTAGTTCATTGTTGTGATGTATTATATTTTTTTTACTGCTTAAGACTACAAATGCAACAGAAATAATAGCATTTCTTACCTTAAATTGTGGATGCTGGTGTTTGTGGATGATTGTGAAGAGAGTGAGAGTTATGCTGTGGCCCTACTGGGCTGAGGTGGATGATAGAGGTTCTGGTACTGAAGTCGATGGTTGTACTGGAGTGTGCATAAATCAATCAAGTCAGTAAGTCAATTCAGTAAGTCAGTCATTCAGTAAGTCAGTAAGTCATTCAGTCAAGTCAGTTAGTCAAGTCAGTTAGTCAAGTCAGTCAAGTCAAGTCAGTCAAGTCAAGTCAGTCAGTCAAGTCAGTCAGTCAAGTCAGTCTGTAGCCAGTAAACCTACATGCCTAGTTCCCATAGTTTCCACCAGAGGGCAAGCCTGGTGGGCATGCCACTTTGCCTGCCCACCCCTGCCTCTCTCTCACTCGGTGCCAATCCTTCACACAGTCAACAAGGCCTACTCGTTCTCTCCCTCACTGGGCATGGCCCCTCCAGGCCATGGGCACAAACACACTGCCTGTGTACCCAGATATTGCAAATACAGAATGAAGCCTCTGAAGCCTTATCATTGAACCCCACCTGCAACAACGACACAATAACTTTTTGTAAACATTGGTGGAAGCAGTGCCTCACAGCAAGTGTGTTTGCCCAAAGGAGGGAAGGAAGAGGAATGAATTTGTCTTCACTTCATCACCCTACACAAGAAGCATCCTTCTCTCAATGAGTTATCCTGATATTGTGTCTGAAAGTCTCAGCATCCAGACACAGGTGCATGCAGAATCCAGGCCGAAATTTCTCCGAGAATTATAAGTGGCATCCCTACGACTCAACGCCACAGCGCCCCACACTGTTCTCAAGGCATGTGCTCAGCATCACCTGTATGTTCAGCTGTTGTTTGTGGGGGAGAGGAGGAAGCGGCCAAATCCTCCCTCATCACCTACTCACTCCACACTTGCCTCACGCCGCCATCATACACCACTACGCTACTCACTCCCTCTGCTGTTTCTCTGAATCCAAGCGCCCAAGGTCACTTGAAGCCATGTGGATCACAAAGCCACATGGAGCAAGCCACGTGGGTTACCAAGCCAGATGTCCCAAGCCACATGCTGTGGCCTGCTGCCGCATCACCCCATGACATCATCATGCTGCCCCCATCACTCCTATGACATCACTCACAATGCTGCCCGACTTCATGATGTCACGATGCTCTCCGACATCACTTTGCGATGTCTGTCTGACGTCACCCCAGGACGTCACCCGCGACGTTTGCCTGACGTCACCTCACAATGTCACCTCACGATGTCATGCCTGACATCACATGATGTGACATCACAGTGAGCATTTTGTTTTAGTATTGTCGAGATGTCTGAGAGAAGATATATGTTGTGTTAATTCCTCTCAGTCAGTGTTCTCATATGTTCGTGTACGGCCTAGTGTCGATTTTTTCACAGAGAAGCATCATTTGCTAGTAAGCCATGTTGTACCGCATGTGCAGTAGGTGTGTGCAAGTTTTCCATGTGTGCCGATGTAAGGTCTGCGCCCAGACCACTGTGTAGCACCTCGTGTTACTTGTCACCCGGTGTGACCCGCACATTGACAGCTGACGTTAGTCAGTTCAGGTGTCAGTTACGAGCATCTGAGCCCCTTGTACAGACAGCTCTTATTGTTCTCCACTCGTGATGCCCTGCAGAATCATACCCACTACGATTCCCATCGAGATTTGTTTCATTTCACTTCTTAACCTGCAGAGCAGTTATATGTAGAGAACCAGTCTGGGGATGCTTACACTAACCTCTGCTATAACTCCAACTGCCGAGAGAATGACACTCATCAAGCAGCAGTTAGACCCTGTCCGCAGGTGCTGTGTCAGCCTTGTGTCACAGCTTCAGTGAGCAGCCTGCACAAAGATGATGTCACTTTGACTGCAAGCCCGCTCACTCCAGTATGGTGTATGATGTTACGACTTCCAGATGTTTCATCAAGTCGTCCCTGCCACGACTCGCTCCACACTCGCCAGCAGTGACAGCCCCAGCGACAGTATCAGTCGAGAAATGTCCTCCTGAGTTGCTTGCCAGAAGAAGTCCTGCCCAGTTGCCAAGTACTGACGATGCCTCACTTGAGAGCACCAGCAGGTTGTGCCCCAGGTTGAGAGAACGCTGCAATGACTGCTTCACTAAATCCAGAGGAGACTGTACCCTGTTACGTCACAGCTCAGCCGCAGCTATGTCTCCTATGTTGCAGTATCTGTCCAGATGCAGGAAGGTGTGCAGTGATACCTCCGAGGATCACTGCCTTAGACCACGATGTATAGCACACTACGTTATTTTTCTTCCTTCCCTGTAGGAAGTTTTTTTTTCCCATGTCCATGAATATATATATATATGTTTTTATTCTGTGTTATGTGCCCTGTTCCTGTGAGAGAGAGACCAAGTTGTTTTACCGCAGTCATGGTTGAGGACAACCATGTGGTAGGTGGCTGAGCGAAATGTAACCAGTAAGCCTACATGTCTAGTTCCCATAGTGTTCCCTAGAGGGCAAGCCTGGTGGGCATGCCACTTCAGCCTGCCCACCCCTGCCTCTCTCACTCGGCGCCAGTTCTTCACATAGTCAACAAAGCGTACTCCTCTCTCCCTTGCTGGGCATGGCCCCTCCGGGCCATGGGCACAAACACACTGCATATGTACCCAGATATTGCAAATAAAGAAAGAAGCTTCTGAAGCCTTATCATTGAACCCAGCCTGCAACAACGACACAATAACCTTTTCGTAAACAAGTCAGTAAGTCAAGTCAGTAAGTCAAGTCAGTCAGTCAAATCAGTCAGTAAGTCAGTCACTCATCACACAAACTCACATTTACCTCATTCTTTTTGTGTACAAAATGACGCTTCATTCCTGCTACAGGCTGTCTCTTGTCAAATATCTATTTTCTTTGTTAATTCTAAGACTTAAACACTTAAACCTCTTCTTGCAATTTTCTGCAACACTTGTATGCCTACTGCGTGCCATGATTGCTTGGCATATTTAAGATATGGCAATTAACCCCTTGACTGTCGCAACCCCTAATCCTAAGGTGTCTCCTGGTGTTGTAAAAATTTAAAAAAATAAATAAATTATTTTTTCTTATGAAATGATAGAGAATCTTTTCCCAATGGTAATGACACCAGAAGTACGAAATTTGATGGAAAACTTACGGAATTACGCTCTCGCGAAGTTAGCGACCTCGGCGATATTTACGAATCGGCGATTTTGCCCATTTTGAGCCCTATTTTCAGCTAATTCTGTTGTTCCAGTCGACCAAACTCATAGCTATTTCTTTAGAACTCCATTTTTTCTATCGATTCAGTACAGGAAACTGCCCATTTACAGATTTCAACTACCCAATAACATGGTCAGAAATTTACAATTTGGCCAATTTCACGAAAATTAAAAAATATGACAATTACAAAATAGGGTCAAGAATGAACAATGCAGACATTCCTGGCTCTAAAATAACATTTTCTTTGTTCATCAATCACATCTCCAGGCCCCTCTGATGTTACTCTTGCTTTCTATTTTGAATTTTTATTCAAACAAAAAATAGAAGATTTACTGTTATGCAGACTACTGCAATATTGTAATAATTGTATAAATAATGTCAACCCATTCATGACTGCATATCAGAATGGCTAGTTGGACATTTATTGGACAATGACATCATTTGCTTGCTTTTGAACATTGGCAAAAATCAAACATTTCCTCTATTTTGAGCTCCATTTCCAGGTTCTTTTTACAGTAAAACCAATCAAAATCACCTCTATTTCTATAATATGTTTTCCATTCTATCAAATGAGACCAAGAAAACGAGAATACAACCATAAATAATATACAAAAATAGACCACAAAGTCGGCATTTTAATAAAAAAACGGTCGGAGTTCTTTTTCTCATTATACACTGCGTGCTGTAGGATTTTTTACATGGTGCACACTAACCACACAGACCCATTCTCTCACATGTGGGCCTACCAGCTTTCTCCTGCTTGATTTGAAGCCGCTAGAATTTATGAGTACGTATTTATATGTCAAACACGGTGGCTCGTAAGACATATATATACGACCGAAACAGTCAAAGGGCTAATATGTATCTAAACAAACACAGCGAGCTACTGGCACAGGTTCGTCCAACACACACATATGAACCAAACTGAAGGCTGGGAGGGTGGTGGGGGTGGCTGATGCTGGGAGGGGATGGCTGTAGCCCATCCCACCCCACGGGAAATCGTGCGCTCAAAATTTTTTCCCCTCCCGCAACCATGTTAAACTAATTTTACGATGTGTTAAACAAAAATATGCCACAATTCTTCAATCATCCTATAACCAAAATGTGCAAGACAAAACCGTGTTAAACAACAGTCTACTGTATTATATATTCACCACTGTCGTCCCTTGTGCAAGTAAATTTCATACATTCCAGTTCATCAGAGTAGCTGATGGCAGTGCCTCCTCCTAGTTGGTCAGGCCTGCAGTTATGTATGGCTGTGTAACCAAGTATGGTAAATATGTCTGTCAAATCTTGTTTGAGCCAGGTTTCAGTAAGAATAATGAAAGTTATAGGAGCATTTAGAGACTTCAGTAATGCAAGAAGGTCATCACAGTGTTTACTCAGTGATCTAACATTACGTAGTTGAAAACTGCAATGTTCTTGCTGGCACTGAGTAGAGTTTCAGCCTGACTAGCAGTGTAGTTATGGCAATTACTGTTAAGATTATTTGTGTAGTTCAATAAGAGGTTGATATCCAGATCAATATTTGTATTCATAAGAGTAAAGGAGGATTTCAATAAGTATCTACAGAAGGCACATAGAGAAATAAGCCGTTGCAATTATCAAAAATAAAAAATATTTACTGTTAACCCCTAACAAATATGAATA
>NC_091348.1:3366474-3373974 GCF_038502225.1 Cherax quadricarinatus
AATTCATTAGAGTTCACGGTTCTTTGATTCATTAAATCAAATGCCTTCGTCACATGGCCTTTAATAGCCTGTAATGATGCTTTCATTACTCTAAAATTCACGGACTTGTCAGCCACATTAACTCCATCAGATCCAGTCATGGTTAGAGAATTATCAATCACTGATTATACAACTTAAGTAGGCGCCTTGTAAGAGTAATTCTTGCACTTTACTCTTGTATAAATCCTAGCCACACATGTGCTAGCAATTAATTGGGCTAATTATCATCCACCACAATATCGATTAAACTTGTGTACCCTATACCCACTTCCTTCAATCAGTTACTTAATTATTAAGTAATTAATTCAATTAATTTTTTCACTGATTGCATCCGGTTCAGGAAGGACCAGCGGGCAGATGTGGAAAATTTTCTAGGGGTGATTACCTGTATGTACCTCAACATTATATACATACAAGTAATCTCATTGGGAGACAACCATATTGTTTACCGTAGTCACCCCGTGTAGACATGTGAGAAAACTTAACCACCCCTGGTCACGGCAGGTGGTCCCTTCGACCTCACAATCTTATCCATATCTATCCGAGACCAGTATGGATTGGATAGCACCCACAAGTACGGTGCTACTAATTAATTGTGGACTGTATAGATTATATTAGTGTAACTGAATGAAGGGGGGGGGAGGTAGGTTACACATGGATATATCCATCAAGGAAAAACACTTGTACATAATCTCTCCACTTACCAGATATTCTCTGGTGGTCATTTGATGTAGCTGGATCACTCATAACCTATCCAATTACAACATACCTAACTGGCCAGTATCAGTCTGCTATAACTAGAAGGGTTACTTAACTGTGGGTGATTGATACTCCTTATTTCCTCCATTCACCATCTCATTTCGATGTCCTGCTACACCGACACAGTTCTTATTCCAGCAGGACGAGGTATCCGTCAGTTTGTCCCGGTTTAGAAGTCGTGACTCCATAAAGCCTTCACTATCCTCGCGACAGGAACAATGAGGTAAACATGCGCACACACACTCTGGGAATGGCAGTTCATATCGCTTCAACGATTCCTTAACTTAGTGTTATTATCACTGATTACATTATGATTTACAAGACGGTTTAATGTCTCATAATTATTATACACATTGGAGGCCACTCCATTAAGATTTGAGACCAATGAGTGATGATTAAATCACGTGTAATTTTCCCTGGGACACAGTCCATGGTGGCGCACCAGTCACCACCGGTCCTACTATTATCCACTTATTTTACCACTTTATCACGGTGGTCACATAAATCTCGTTCCCTCACTCTTCACCAGGAACAATTACGACACTTCCTATTAGGAAGTGAGGCCTATATTAATCCTTATGCCGCCGTGAACGCCAGTTTCCTGATCCCATGTTTCACAGCTTCCTCACTACATTCAAAACACTCCCACCTCTCCCATGCCCCGAGTCGACCTCTACCCCTGCACATCCGTGCATGTGCAAAGGGAACTCTTGGTTCTGTCCTATTGTCAAATACATTTTTGACTCATATCGACACATTAAACACCTATTAGGCACTATAGCTTCGGAAAATTAAAATATTTTCCACAATGACAGTGGTAGGTATCGAAGGGGGACATTTTTTGCGACCTAGGTGCCCCAAATTCCTACTTGTCTATGTAACTCTGATAAATAATAATTATCTTTGTTATCATTTACTGTTATGTACATAATTAGTTACATTCAAATAAATGCAATTTTCCAAATTTAATTTGCCCGTTGGTCCTTCTTGAACCGGAGGTAATTAGTGAAGTCATTAATTGGTTAATTACTTAATAATTATATGTGAAATAACAGAAGGAGGTGGATGTTAAGTTCACAAATTTACTTAATGTGTAGTGGATTATAATAATTACAATATTAATTTTGATATGCTAAGCTCAAGTCTGGCTAAGTTTATATTAATTTGTATAATACTAATTTGATAAGACAATTCTGGCCAAGATTTATATCAATGTATGTGTAATTGATAAGACAAGTGTGGATAAAGATTACATTGTGTATAATATTAATTTTGCTATGCCAAATTCTGGCAAGGATTTATATTTGTATAATATTAATTTGATAAGCCAATTTTGGCCAAGATTTATATCAGTGTATATGTAATTGATAAGCCATGTGTAGCTAATTATTAATGTGTATATTAATTTTGCTATGCCAAATTCTGGCAAGGATTTATTAATTTGTATAATATTAATTTTGATGAGCCAAGTTTGTATTAATGTACATTTAAAATTTATATTATACGTGTAATTCCTAAGCTCAAGTAGCTAGGATTTATTCAAAGGTAAGTTGTATCAGTGCTGTAAGTTGTAATCAGTGTTATTAAGTTGAATTTAATATATTGCATCATGGCTGAAAATGAGGAAATTAATATAGAAGACAAACATATGGAATATAGAGTAAAGAAAGCATCACTACAGGCTAGAAAAGTTCATGTAACCAAGGCATATAATAAGTGCTTCGAATTAATGAATCAAGAAACTGTGAATACTGATGATTTAAAATTGTATTTAGATGCTTTAGGAAATAGATATGATTTTAAATCTCTGCACAAAATTCAATTTAAACCAGCAAATAATAGAGCCTACTAGACTGGAGAATACACTAGACCTCATATTCACTAACAATGATGATCTGATAAGAAATGTCACCATATCAAAAACAATATACTCAGATCACAACATAATTGAGGTTCAGACATGTATGCGAGGAGCCCCAGACCGACAAAATGAGACTAGTCACGAGGGAGCATTCACCAAATTTAACTTCAATAACAAAAACATAAAGTGGGACCAAGTAAACCAAGTCCTAACCGATATAAGCTGGGAAGATATACTAAGCAACACAGACCCAAACCTATGCCTAGAACAGATTAACTCGGTGGCACTCGATGTATGCACAAGGCTTATTCCTCTAAGAAAAAGGAGGAGTAGATGTAAAATAGAAAGAGACAGGCGCTCCCTTTACAGGCGACGGAAAAGAATAACAGAGCGGCTAAAAGAGGTCAGTATATCTGAAATGCGCAGGGAGACACTGGTCAGAGAAATAGCAAGCATCGAACTTAAGCTAAAAGAATCCTTTAGGAGTCAGGAATCGCGGGAAGAACTAAAAGCTATAAATGAAATCGAAAGAAACCCAAAGTATTTCTTCTCCTATGCCAAATCAAAATCGAGAACAACGTCCAGTATTGGGCCCCTACTTAAACAAGATGGGTCCTACACAGATGACAGCAAGGAAATGAGTGAGCTACTCAAGTCCCAATATGACTCAGTTTTTAACAAGCTGCTGACCAGACTGAGAGTCGAAGATCAAAATGAATTTTTTATGAGAGAGCCACAAAATTTGATTAACACAAGCCTATCCGATGTTATCCTGACGCCAAATGACTTCGAACAGGCGATAAATGACATGCCCATGCACTCTGCCCCAGGGCCAGACTCATGGAAACCTGTGTTCATCAAGAACTGCAAGAAGCCCCTATCACGAGCTTTTTCCATCCTATGGAGAGGGAGCATGGACACGGGGGTCGTCCCTCAGTTACTAAAAACAACAGACATAGCCCCACTCCACAAAGGGGGCAGTAAAGCAACAGCAAAGAACTACAGACCAATAGCACTAACATCCCATATCATAAAAATCTTTGAAAGGGTCCTAAGAAGCAAGATCACCACCCATCTAGAAACCCATCAGTTACACAACCCAGGGCAACATGGGTTTAGAACAGGTCGCTCCTGTCTGTCTCAACTACTGGATCACTACGACAAGGTCCTAACTGCACTAGAAGACAAAAAGAATGCAGATGTAATATATACAGACTTTGCAAAAGCCTTCGACAAATGTGACCATGGCGTAATAGCGCACAAAATGCGCGCTAAAGGAATAACAGGAAAAGTCGGTCGATGGATCTATAATTTCCTCACTAACAGAACACAGAGAGTAGTCGTCAACAGAGTAAAGTCCGAGGCAGCTACGGTGAAAAGCTCTGTTCCACAAGGCACAGTACTAGCTCCCATCTTGTTCCTCATCCTCATATCCGATATAGACAAGGATGTCAGCCACAGCACCGTGTCTTCCTTTGCAGATGACACACGAATCTGCATGACAGTGTCTTCCATTGCAGACACTGCAAGGCTCCAGGCGGACATCAACCAAATCTTTCAGTGGGCTGCAGAAAACAATATGAAGTTCAACGATGAGAAATTTCAATTACTCAGATATGGTAAACATGAGGAAAGTAAATCTTCAACAGAGTACAAAACAAATTCTGGTCACAAAATAGAGCGAAACACCAACGTCAAAGACCTGGGAGTGATTATGTCGGAGGATCTCACCTTCAAGGACCATAACATTGTATCAATCGCATCTGCTAGAAAAATGACAGGATGGATAATGAGAACCTTCAAAACTAGGGAGGCCAAGCCCATGATGACACTCTTCAGGTCACTTGTTCTATCTAGGCTGGAATATTGCTGCACTCTAACAGCACCTTTTAAGGCAGGTGAAATTGCCGACCTAGAAAATGTACAGAGAACTTTCACGGCGCGCATAACGGAGATAAAACACCTCAATTACTGGGAGCGCTTGAGGTTTCTAAACCTGTATTCCCTGGAACGCAGGAGGGAGAGATACATGATTATATACACCTGGAAAATCCTAGAGGGACTAGTACCGAACTTGCACACGAAAATCACTCACTACGAAAGCAAAAGACTTGGCAGACGATGCACCATCCCCCCAATGAAAAGCAGGGGTGTCACTAGCACGTTAAGAGACCATACAATAAGTGTCAGGGGCCCGAGACTGTTCAACTGCCTCCCAGCACACATAAGGGGGATTACCAACAGACCCCTGGCAGTCTTCAAGCTGGCACTGGACAAGCACCTAAAGTCAGTTCCTGATCAGCTGGGCTGTGGCTCGTACGTTGGTTTGCGTGCAGCCAGCAGCAACAGCCTGGTTGATCAGGCGCTGATCCACCAGGAGGCCTGGTCTCAGACCGGGCCGCGGGGGCGTTGACCCCCGAAACTCTCTCCAGGTAAACTCCAGGCACCTTTCAAGGGAGGTGAAATTGCCGACCTAGAAAATGTACAGAGAACTTTCACGGCGCGCATAACGGAGATAAAACACCTCAATTACTGGGAGCGCTTGAGGTTTCTAAACCTGTATTCCCTGGAACGCAGGAGGGAGAGATACATGATTATATACACCTGGAAAATCCTAGAGGGACTAGTACCGAACTTGCACACGAAAATCACTCACTATGAAAGCAAAAGACTTGGCAGACGATGCACCATCCCCCCAATGAAAAGCAGGGGTGTCACTAGCACGTTAAGAGACCATACAATAAGTGTCAGGGGCCCGAGACTGTTCAACTGCCTCCCAGCACACATAAGGGGGATTACTAACAGACCCCTGGCAGTCTTCAAGCTGGCACTGGACAAGCACCTAAAGTCAGTTCCTGATCAGCCGGGCTGTGGCTCGTACATTGGTTTGCGTGCAGCCAGCAGCAACAGCCTGGTTGATCAGGGGCTGATCCACCAGGAGGCCTGGTCACAGACCGGGCCGCGGGGGCGTTGACCCCCGAAACTCTCTCCAGGTAAACTCCAGGTAAACTTAGCCCTCTGAAAACCTTTCGCTTTAGGAGCGTATTATTTGGTGCTACATCCAGTCCATTCCTACTTCAAGCGACGATAAATGCACACCTTAAACGTATGGAAAGTCCATTGAGTAAAGTAATGAGCAAACAATTTTATGTGGACAATTTCCTGGGTGTGACGTCAACTGGAGAGGAACTGTTAATGACTTATGGAGAGGCTAATAAAATAATGCAAAGTGCAAATATGCCTCTGAGGGAATGGAATAGTAATTCGTCCAAATTAAAGGACAAAATAAGTAAAGATTTCCCTGGAGATGAAGTGCCAAAATGTAGTAATGTATTGGGTTTAACTTGGGATACTGAGAGAGATTTGTTAATGTTAAAACCTAATAATTACAGTATGCCCAATAAATTAACTATGAGAGTTTTGCTTGCTGAAGTTTCCAAATGTTTTGATCCACTAGGTTTAGTGTCACCCCTTACTATAAGAGGGAAATTATTAGTACAGGAAGCATGGAAACTTAAATGTGCTTGGGATGAAATACTACCTGAGGTATTCATTAACAGGTGGGATGAATTAATTGGTGATTATGAAAAAATTTCAATGTTGGAGTTCCCATGCCAGGTGGCCAATCCAAATGGGAAAAATGTACTCCTCATTTTTTGTGATGCTTCAAAGTTGGCATATGGAGTAGTTGCTTACCTTCAGTGTAATAGTGTTATTTCTCTTGTTATGTCTAAGGCTAAAGTGTCTCCAATTAAATCACGTACATTACCTCAGTTGGAAACCATACCCCGGCCGAGATTGAACCCGTGGTCAGAGAGTCTCAAAACTCCAGCCCGTCGCGTTAGCCACTAGACCAGCTAGCCACAATAAGATTCGTCCAACTAGGTATATTTCTACACCATAGGAAGGTTAGCACAGGCACCACAGGCGCCACAGTGGTGCCTGTGCTAACCTTCCTATGGTGTAGAAATATACCTAGTTGGACGAATCTTATTGTGGCTAGCTGGTCTAGTGGCTAACGCGACGGGCTGGAGTTTTGAGACTCTCTGACCGCGGGTTCAATCCTGGCCGGGGTATGGTTTGTTTGCAATCGTGTCATTACGAGTTCGTGAGTCACCTCAGTTGGAATTAACAGCCGTTTATGTAGGTGTCAAATTAGCTAATTATATAAGAAATAAGTTGCAGGAGATAAATATTAGCAGCACTGTAATTTGGTCTGATAATGAGGTATCCTTACAATGGATTCGTAATGGAAACAGAGTCGCTGAAATTAATCAGATGCAAGAGAAGTATAATAGTTTGGGTCAGCATATGTTAACATTTAATCATATACCATGTGAGGAGAATCCAGCTCATTTCTTGTCTCGAGGTTTACCTTATGCTAAATTTGTAAATGCTGTATCATGGTTTAAAGGACCGAGCTGGTTGGTAAATAAAGCTAATTGGCCTGTACAAAAGGCGTATATTGCTCCTGTTGAAATTACTGTGACCACCGCTCCAATAGTTTGTCCTCCCTTAGCCATTGATATAAATAGGTATTCTTCTTTACCCAAACTAATCAATGTAACTAAGTTGGTGTTTAAATTTCTAAACAAGATGAATATTTCATTTAAGTTTTCACATCCTCTTGAATATTGGATAAAGAGGGTACAGGAGGAAATCTATGGAAATGAGATTAAATTGATGATGGAAAGTAAAATTGTGAAAGGTTTCATAATAGAGAAATTGGGACTGTATTTAGAGAACAATGTAATTAGGTGCAGAGGTAGGTTACAAAATGCTGAATTGGGTGATTATGCTAAACACCCTATCTTGCTGCCCAAAACTCATCATCTAACAAA